>NW_017673844.1:61227-95313 GCF_001879085.1 Nicotiana attenuata
CATCAACTGCTTAACAACCATCATAAAAATAGATCACATATTTTTAGAGTCCCATAATCAAATTTAATTGTTATTACCATTTTCACGTTAAACAGTTTGGCACCCACCGTGGGGCTAATAATAATAGTGATTATTTTCTTGCTAGTTTCATTACACAACGCAAGTTATCTTTCACACTTTTTTCTTGTCCAAAGATCTTTGATTTCAGTTCGAAATGTCCAACTCGGTAAACGCACTTGAAAACATCAACCTTGAGGACCATGGAGAAAATGGTATTGATGTCCTAGGTGTCGGTGTACTACTACGAAACCCTGAGGATGCACCGGAACCGATTCCCGTGGACGCGATTTCACGCGACGCTCAACAGGTCAATATAATCTTCCGCACCAACATGAGTGTGCACCAAGGAGACCAACAAGAAGCCCAGAAAACCCAAGCTCGGGAAGAACAAGAGGTTAGCCTTCATGTTATTTTTGGAATGTTGCAGGCACAATACCTGGCTATGGCTCAGCTGCAAAGTCACCAGAAAACTCCTAGCACGGTAGCATCGGGGACAGCTCCCCCGACCGAGCAGATACTGGAGAGATCGAGCAATAACGGGTCAATAGCCGATCCTGGCATAGTAAAGATGCTCGAGGACCTCACCAAAAGGATAGAATCGGGCGAGAAAATGATAGAAGCCAACGACAAGAAGGTCGAGACCTACAACTCCTGGGTCGACCAAATTCCGAGCGCACCCCCGATCCTGAAAGGTGTGGATTCAAAGAAGTTCGTACAGAAGCTGTTCCCACAGGAAGCGGCCTCGAAGTCCATTCCAAAGAAATTCAAAGTGCCGGACCTTCCAAAGTATAATGGGACCTCGGACCCCAATGAACACGTTATCGCATACACCTGTGTAATGAAGGGCAACGACCTGAAAGACGACGAGATCGAGTCCGTCTTGCTGAAGAAGTTCGGAGAAACACTTTCTAAAGGGGCAATGATGTGGTATCACAACCTGGCCCCAAACTCAATAGATTCATTTTCCATGGTGGCATACTATTTCATTAAGGCACATGTCAGTGCCATCAAAGTAGCAACAAGGAAGTCTGACGACTTCAAGATCAAGCAGAGGGAGAGTGAAATGCTGCGAGAGTTCGTATCCCGCTTCCAAATGGAACGAATGGAATTACCACCGATCTCCGACGACTGGCCAGTGCAGGACTTCACTCAAGGTCTGAATGAACAAAGCTCGATGGCTTCCAAGCAGTTGACACAAAATCTGGTTGAATATCCCACCGTGACCTGGTCGGACATTCACAATCGATATCAATCTAAAATCAGGGTCGAAGACGACCAACTAGGAGCCCCCTCGGGCTCGGTATACCCAAGCAGGCTTCTGGCGAAGGAGCCAAAGCCAAATAAAGCAAGGTACCAGCCGTACACATACACCTTCAATTGAGCCTGACTAGACAAAGCAGAGGACTGTACCGCTTCCTCATCACAAGCGACTAAAACACATCGGCGCTCGAAACATCGCCGGCGCATTCTACACTAAGGTATGACCATCTCCCTTTTCATATTATATACTTCATACTAACCTTTATGCAGGTGTCCGACAAAGGCGGTCGAAACGCTAACCCAACTCGAAGACCTTAAAGTTTTAAAGCATCCGTTGCACTCTTTTCCTTTGGCCGGGTTTTTATCCCAAAAAGGGTTTTACCGGCAAGGGTTTTTAACGAGGCAACATCCATATGCTACCTAAGGAAGACTCAACAAAGTATTCAAGGCTTCATTTGCAACCAACCACAAATATTGGGGGCATCCCCCGAGGAGATCACCTATTCGGAGAAGTCAAGGTACACTGAATGGGGTCTCAAAAGGAAAATGATATACCGGGCCAAAAGGTTGAACGAACCATGTCCGTATTGAATAGCCGGGCCCCTGACGGCGAAAAAATGTATACTTGTACAAAGTAATCGAAGAATACTTTTCATCAAAGCATTCCATGCTTCAAAAGAAACTCAGAATTTTTGCAAAAATGACTCCTCTGTCAAAAACGTCCCGAACACTCGGGGACTGGCGTCAACAATTCAACACCTAAACGACCTCCGGGTTGGAACTCCAAACTCATAAGACCTCAATGAGGCAACATCAAAATCACAAAACATCTCCAAAGCTGAAAGCGTCCCGAACGCTCGGGGACTACCGTCAATTGCCATCTCCATCGCAATGGCTCTCGAGATGAGAAAGTCTCGATAACTCGAGGACTGCCATCAATCGCCATCTCTATCGCAATGGCTCCCGAGCCGAGAAAGCCTCGATAACTCGGGGTCTACCGTCAATCGCCATCTCCATCACAATGGCTCCTGAGCCGAGAAAGCCTCGATAACTCGGGGACTGCCGTAACTCGGGGTCTATCTGTATACGGTAAAATCAGAGGGTCCAATTCCTCGTCATCGAGGCACCTCAAAAGATCATCTCGAAGGCTCGAGGCTACAAGACTACGGTCGAGTTTCCTCCCTCGAGGTTCGTCGACGCTTGACCTTGGGACAATGTTGACCCCGGCTATGGTAGAGATAGGGAGTTCCCAAGGCGTGCAGCTAGAGCCGACAAAGTCTGTCAGGCTAGCCCAAACCCGAATCATGGCGTCAACTAGCTGTCCCATCTCCATATCTTTGTAATTAATGCTATTTATACTATGATGGGATTTCTCCTCCTATATAAAGGGGATCTTTGACATTTTGTAACCATCCATGACTCCATACCAAAATACATAAGAACATTCTCTCTGCTCTCTAACACATTCTCTTGATATTATTGCTTCCATTTATTATCTTCATTATTGTTCATCATTTATTTCTTATCATTGGCCATAAAGAGCCTTTGTTGATTTTATTATAACTGTTACTCACTCTCCAACTACCTTCAATAGCTCCCAGCCGAGCATCAGAATCGACCTCGAGGCACCCGAATCAACAAGCTCGAAGGCCCCGATTGTTAACCTATCGGTTTGGTTATCACCTTATTCCTAACTCTTATCTCGTTTCTAAATCTCACGCGTAGCATGAACTGCTTAACAACCAGCATAAAAATAGATCACGTATTGTTAGAATCCCATAATCAAATTCAATTTTTGTTACCATTTTCACGGTAAACACTATAGGTTATAAAAATGATAAGCGCATCAGTCAACATTCGAGGACGAATGTTCCAAAGGGGGAATGATGTTACACCCCATATTTTCGTATGTGAAAGTACGCAATAAATAAATTGATAAAAGCTCAAAAATGAGCTATTATATCCCGCATTTTCGTACGTTAAAGTTTTGCCGTAAGCTAATCGAAGAAAGTTCGGGAATGAGATTATTTAAGTATTATGCTACTTAAACAAGTGATCAGTAAATCCGTGGAGGCGAGAGGGTGACCGAGTGGAAGAAAATGAGTTTCGTCAAGTTTGACATTTTGAGGTAAAATACGGTCCGAGCTATAATACCCCGTATTTAGTGACTAGTGCCATACAAGGTACTGCATGACCATGATAGTAAGGTGTATACAGTGTGATAAAAGTGAGTAGTATTTTAAGTAATTAGAGATAATTGGTTAATTATTATATTAAGTGGGTAAGTGTAAGAATTATCTTGTCCATGTGGGACCACGACAACTAAAGTAAGCAATGACTAATATGTGTTCTACGTTGGTGTCACACTTTGGGGACAGAAGTCTTACTAAGCATTAAAATTATAAATGGGGCCTACCAACCAGACTGTTAAAGAATGCATTTTAAACACAAAGAAATCATTTTGAAATGCAAGTCTTTGGACGTAAGCTTGCTAAGAACGGTGGAGGTCACCATTTTTTAAAGACCTCTTTATCTTCGAATATCTTTACCTTACTTCATTAAGGGATTCATATGAGATTATCAAAGTTCTATTTATCTACAAGTAACGGGTCTTCTGCAGCATAGAATTCATATGAGATTATCATGTAATCACAACGAGATTTGCAATTCTAAGGGAGTATAGTACAATCTTTCTCAAGAACATCATACGGATTGTTTCCTACTTACATCCGCCGTTACGTGTTTTCGCAAAAGGCGTATGTTAGAGGAAATTTCAAGATAATCGGTTTAGGTATGTTAAGGCTATCCCTTCTTTCCTTTTGGCATGATCCATACGATACAAAAGAAAGAAGCAATTGCACAATTTCCATAAATGACTCTATTCATAGAAGTATTAGAAGTGCCTATGTTCTTGAATTCCCATATGTCTTATTATTACATCATTTGTTCATGGGTCTCATAAAATACATAAGTTGATAAAGTTTATTTCATGATATTAATCAAAGGTATAATGGTCTTATAATACTCCGAAAGATTTTATTGCGTACTTCTCATGCATTGCATTCATGTACATTGACCATGACCAGATGGCATATATATATATATATATATAGTATATACTATATATATATATAATATTATATATATATATATATAATATATATATATGGATATGGGAAAAGGTTACGGGTTATATACGCACCACCACCTGATCAGCTGGTATACGTTGATGATTTGCCCACAGTGGCCGAGATAATATGATGGGATGCCCTCAGAGGCTTGATGGTGTTATGAACATATATACCCATGCATGGTATGACATTTATGCACATATGCATGACATTATAATATTAAATGATTCACAGACTATTCTGATATACATGTTGAGTCTTTACTCCATGTTTCTCTCATGTCTATTATTTACTGATTTTCATTCATTACATACTCGATACATACTTGTACTGACGTCCCTTTTGCCTGGGGACGTTGCATTTCATGCCCGTAGGTCCTGATAGACAGGTTGAGAGTCCTCCAAGTAGGCTATCAACTCAGCGGAAGATGTTGGTGCGCTCCATTTGCTCCAGAGTTGCTTATTTGGTTAGTATCATTTAGACATGTATTGATTGGTATGTCGGGGCCCTGTCCCGGCCTTATGAAGTTTATGTACTGTTAGAGGCTTGTAGACATATGTCATGTATATGAAAGACTATATGGCCTTGTCGGCCTATGTTCAGTATACGAGTGATTATTTTGGCCTTATAGACCCGTACGTCATATGTATAAGTCAGTATATAAGTTTGGGTTGTTTTATATCGAGTGTTCTCTCCTGTTTTATTCTTGTTACCTCATACGTCCCTTCTGGCCTATTTTACCCATGTTGATGTAATGAGAAAGATACGTTACGTTGGTACTAGGTTGAGTAAGGGCACCGGGAGCCACCGCGGCCTATTCGGTTTGGGTCATGACAAAACTAGAACTGGAGTTGTGGTCAAGGTAGTCTTGAGCTTCTGAAAGCTCTCCTCACGCTCATCCGACCACCAAAATGGCGCACCGTTCTAGGTCAACCTGGTCAAAGGCACTGCAGACGAGAAACCATCCACCAAGCTACGATAATATTCAGCCAAGC
Source organism: Nicotiana attenuata (assembly GCF_001879085.1). Classification (NCBI taxonomy): domain Eukaryota; kingdom Viridiplantae; phylum Streptophyta; class Magnoliopsida; order Solanales; family Solanaceae; genus Nicotiana; species Nicotiana attenuata. The sequence goes on from NW_017673844.1 coordinate 66,674, forward strand.
TGAGAAAACTCCGAATCTCACTAGTTGAAGACGGTCTGGGCAAACTCTGAACCGTCTCTATCTTTTTTTGGATCCACCTTAATCCCCTCACTGGACACCACGTGCCCCAAGAACGCCACCAAACTTAGCCAAAACTCGCACTTGGAGAACTTGGCATAAACTTCTCCTCCCTCAACCTCTGTAGTACAATCCTTAGATGTTGTGCATGCTCCTTCTTGCTACATGAGTGTAAGGGCCTGTAAAATTCTTCCTAAAAACTGGAATTTCATGGTGCCAGTTAGGATTATGTGTTAGAGATTGTTGAAAGCGGTTTCGAACTTTTTGGATTTAACTATGCATTAAAAAGTTTAAGGAAAATGTTTTGCAGATGTGTGCATTCCCGTGGCCCATTATGCGGCCGCATAATGGCCGCAGAGTGAGGCAGTCTTTTGGGCCAACTTTGATGCCATTTTCGTGGCCCATTATGCAATCGCATACCCATTTCGCGGGCCGCACATTGGTCGTACATCTTTCCTTGGACTTTTGCAGAGGGAGGTTCTGCGGCACATTATGCAACAACAGAACAGGTCGGTGGGCCGCATAACGGCCGCAGAGTGAGGCAGACCAGCCCAATTCCCAGGGGCCCTTTTTGCGGTAATTTCGCGGACCGCATAACTATTATGTGACCACAGATTTGTGTTGGGGCTCCTATGTTCTAATTTTTAAACCCGACCCCATTCTGTTAAAACACCCACATTAGTCCATTTTGAGCATATTTCTCTGATAGTTAAGAGTGAGGGAAAGGATCCTAGAGAGAGAAAGTGGTCTTCATCAATTTTTCTTCAATTCTTGCTTAATCACCTTGAAGATTATCAATAGAGGCACCTAGGTCTCCTTACCAAGAGGTAAGAATCTATACCATATCTCTTAAATTCGAAATTTCTACTAAAAAGGGTAATTAGCAAGATGGTTCATGGGCTTGAGGGTTGTTTGTTTTGCATGCATGGGTGGTGAAAGAATGTAGGAAGAATGTGAGCTAAAATGGCAAGGAATGGGGTGTGGGGTGGTGTAGTACTTCATAAAAAGGGTCGTGAACCTTAATACGCACACAAAGTGCTTGATAGAATGCTCAAGTGAGCTAGAATTACAATCGTTTTTCTAATTTTGGGTTCAATTTTGCTATATTATTAAAATAGATTGAAGTTGCTAAATTCCAGATCAGCTTAAAGTTTAGGGGAGCTCAATTAAGGTATGTATGGCTAAACCCCCTTCTTCTTAGAATCGAACCCCTGGTATTCGTGTAACTGGCATAAGTCCGTAAATTGATCATACTAGAATTGGCTGCCCTAATGTGTTGTGTTGAAAGATTCATGTACAATAATTGTTCTAAATGTTTACCATGTCACCATGCTATTTGAGAATGTGTTTAAAATGTGGAATATGTGTTGATAAAGGTCAAGAATTCATGTCAAGAATCGAATAAAGCGTGCAATGCTAATTTGTATGAAAAGCCTCTGTGTGATTAGGATTTTCTAAGTTTTCCCCTTATGTGTGCAATACCTTATATGATAGGCCTTATTGATGTGGATGATAATGTTATTAGAATGTATAAAAAGGGAAACTTGAATTGTAAGATACGGCCAACTACCAAGAACGACTTAATAAATGAGGCTACTCGTGCCATGTAGTGAAAGATGCGAAGGAAATATGAATTGAGATGAACGACTGAAAGGATAGGTCTCAATTGAGATGGCCTAGCTGATCAAGCCGTGATCGAACACCATGCCGCACACATAGTTGGAACTGTGCCGGATTGATTGATTGAAATTGTGGATATGGTTGATGTCTCAAATAAGATGACCTAGCCCGGGTCGAGATCAGAATCCATGTAGGAACATGATGGTATTGTGGATTGTGGCCCATGGCACTAAGATTATCAACCTAATAAGATGAAAATTGAACCGGAAACTATGTGATCCTTACTTGATGTTTTCGTATTTGTTTGAAGCTCTTATTGTACATCATGACTGCTTCCCCTTTGTTTCATTGTTTAAGATTGGTGTTTAGCCTTACATACTAGTACTATTCGACAGTACTAATGTCCCTCTTACCGGGGGTGCTACATCTTTAAATGGATGTAGGTGGTTCCACAGCAGACATTATTGATCGCAGCTAGTGGTGCTCCCTCTTTCCAGCTAAATTGGTGAGCCCCTAATTATTTCGGGATCCTATATCTTTTGTATCTTATGTTCACCTTCTTATCATATTTTGAGGTATAGCTGTTGCCGGCACTTTGTAGCACTTTCTTTTGTATCTACTTAGAGGCTCCGTAGATATTATGTGGGTTGTATATGGGTGTTGGTAAGGTCAATGGATTATGTTGTGTTTTGGATTCTTGTTCCACTAAATCGTAAGGTGTCTGTATTTTGAAACTAATCAATAATATACCTAATGAATTGGCTTAGTAATGTACTTGTATGATCTCCTAGTGTCTAATTAATGAAATCATGTCTTCTCTTGATCGGAAGTGAGTTGGTTAAAGAGTGTCTAACGGGCTTACTCGGCCGTGTTCACTCGGTTGAGCGTCGGTTGTGCTCCCCGAGCTTGGGCATGACAGTGAGTACACCAGGATATTATTTATAAATACTATGACAAACGAATCAGGATATGGATGGAATACCCTTTTTATTAGATGCATGAATGTTGTTGGGGTGTTGGTCAGCCCAAAAGACATCACAAGGAAATTGTACCGACCATAGCAGGTCCTGAATGTTTTCTTCAAAATATCTGAGCCCCGAATCTTCAACTAGTGATACCCAGATCTCAAACCAATCTTGGAGAACACCCTAGCCCCCTGAAGCTGGTCAAATAGATCATCAATGTGTAGTAAAGGATATTTGTTCTTAATTGTAACTTTGTTCAACTGCCTATAATCGATGTACATCCGCATAGTATCATCCTTCTTCTTCACAAACAGAACCGGTGCACCCCAAGGCGACACACTAGGCCTAATGAACCCTATCAAGAAGCTCCTGAGCTGCTCTTTCAATTCCTTCAATTCTGGTGGTGCCATACAATACGGAGGAGTAGAAATGGCTTGAGTGCCCAGCACCAAGTCAATACCAAAATCAATATCCTTGTCGGGTGGCATGCTATCATGCCCCGAGCTAGGGGCGAGACCGGCACCCGGTGCCTCATCTATCCTTGCATACCCACTTGCGACTAAAGAACTCTAGATATATAATATCATACTTTGGCAAGGGGCCACATCGCAAGACAATTTGCGAAGCAACTGAATGGAAACTAACGCTGACTAAATGTCAATAAAAAGCTGGGTTGGCAAGGCCGTCATACCTACTACAGCTGACAAGCCAACAAAATATACATACATGGCCTACAAGCCCAACATACTGCATTAACTGACAGGATATGTCTACAAGCCTCTACTGATGGATGTACTGTGATCGGAACAGGACCCCGACCTACCCATAGCCTATATACATATATACACTAGATGTACACAAAACATCTAGACCCGGCAACTCCGGAGGACGTAGAGCTTACCGGTAAAGCTAAATTCGGCAAATACCTACTGAGGAGATCTACCTGTCTGTCTATCTGAACCTGCACACATGAAATGCAGCATCCCCAGAAAAAGGGACGTCAGTACGAAATAATGTACCGAGTATGCAAGGCAATAAAATAACTGAAAGTTGCAACTGAACTGATAATATAATAATTGAAAGTAACTAGGAGTCAAAGATGATCTGGAGGTATACTTACCTGCTGATACTGACTAAACTCTCTCAATTTAGTAAGTAAAATAAATGTTCGGCCTTATGAGGCTCGGTATATATATAATTGCTCTGCCGTAGTAGGCTCGCTCATAGGCGCTCGGCCAGACTAGGCTCTATATCTCGACCAACTGGGCTCGTTCATAGGCGCTCGGCCACAGTATGCTCGATATATAACTTACCATCTGATCAGAGGTTGGCCAATAGGGGCCTGCCCATCGATTATAGCTCGATGGTAGTGAAAATACTGTAATACTGTATATATAGACTCTCTGCTCTCTTGACTGGAAGAAGACAATACTCAATTTAATATAAAGTCCCGATAAAGGAGAATATTGTAACTTATGAGACTAGGAAATGTACATAAATTGAGGAATATGAATTTCACTTTATGTCTTGTTATCAAACTCATATAATTACGAGATCATGCCAAAATGAAGGAAGAGCTTAGCCTTAACATACCTGGAGTAGGGAAAAATCCGTGTGATATTCTTGAGAAGGATTACACCGTACTCCCTTAAAATTGCAAAATCTCACATTGCTTAAGATTCTATGAAATCTCTGTTTGAATTATTGATGATCCTTACCCTTCTATGTTAGCATCAGATTTCCTTCTACATTAGCTTCAGATCTGTACTATTTCCTGAATTATTTTCTTGAATGCATATCAAAGGTTTGTAGCGACACACGAAATGTGCATCTCATTTAGAGTCGTTTTATTGTATTTTCAACAAAGTGAGATATTAGACGCCTCAATCATTTGAAGGTTTCTTTATTTTAGTTATGTCTTCTTGCTTAGGGAAGTGGAAATGGGAAAGAAGGCTCATACGGACATTGACTACTATTTTTTTGTAATACTGATTGTTGACAGTGGAAATGGATTGCATGCAGGATTGACAATCCATTATCCCATATGACTAAGAGTCATATGTTTTGGTAGTGGATTGTTGCCACGTGGGGGTGGGGTTTTTAATCTTATCCCATAACTCATTACTTAATTAGGTAATATCCCGTTACCCGATAATTAACCAATTACCCATATAATTAAGAATTTTCTTAAATTACTTAAAATAGTACTTATTTTTAACACACTTTATACATCATACTGTAATTGTCATATGGTACTTTGTGTGGCACTATTCCATAAATACGGGGTATTATAGCTTGGACCGTATTTTACTCCAAACTTCGATGAAACTCATTTTCTTCTATTTGCTTACCTTCTCTCCTTCACAAATTTACTCATCACGTATTTGAAATAGAATAACGCTTATAATATCAAGAAAATATCATCCCTGTGTCTACGTCAATTAACTAAAGACGAAAATTTAAGGTACGAAGAACGTGAGATGTAACATCCTTCCCCCCTTAGAAACATTCGTCCTCGAATGTTTACTCTTAGATACTTTGGAAAATTTTTGCCAGAGTCTCCTCCGTACACTAGACTAAAACTAACCTGCACGCAGCCAAAAAACATACTATACATGCCACACATGGCAAATGTCTATAAATAGCAACACTTGGCCTCACACAGTTGTCTATTATAAATTCTGAAAGTCAAAAATAAGAGCTTACCTGCCTAACGGCCTGAATAGAGCTATGCTGAGGTATCCCACCTCGAGCCATATCTTTAGTTTGAAATAGGTGGGGGTATTTAGACTTTATTTTTTCCTCCGCTTCCCACGTCATCTCTTCCACATTCTTGCTTCTCCATAAAACCTTTACGGAGGCTATTTCCTTATTCCGTAGCTTGCGGATTTTTCGGTCTAGGATGGCAACCGGAATTTCCTCGCATGACAAGTCCTCCGTAATCTGTACATCATCCGTGGGCACCACTAGGGTAGGATCGCCAATGCACTTCCGTAGCATTGATACGTGATAAATTGGATGCACAGACTCCAATTCTGAGGGTAATTCTATCTCATATGCTACTTGGCCCACTCTCTGAATGATCCTATAAGGCCCAATATATCGTGGGCTAAGCTTGCCTTTCTTGCCAAACCTCATCACGCCCTTCATAGGTGACACCTTTAAGAATACCCAGTCATTAACCCCGAACTCTAATTCTCATCGCCATACGTCAGAATATGACTTTTGACAACTCTGGGATATCAACAGTCGCTCCTGGATAAGTTTTACTTTCTCTACGGCCTGCTGAACTAGGTCTGGCCCATGTAACCCAGATTCTCCAACATCAAACCACCCTATAGGAGATCTGCACTAACGCCCATACAAAGCCTCGTAAAGAGCCATCTGGATACTGGAGGGGTAACTGTTAGTATATGCAAACTCGATAAGAGGTAGATGTTCATCCCAACTTCTTTCAAAATCCAACACACATGCTCGTAACATATCCTCTAGCGTCTGAATTGTGCACTCGACTTGTCCATTAGTCTATCGATGAAAAGTTGTGCTGAGATTCACCTGAGTCCCGAGACCTCTCTGAAATGACCTCCAAAAATGTATTGTAAACTGGGCCCCACAATTATATATAATAGATACTGGTATTCCGTGTAGCCGCAGCTATCTCCTTAATAGATAACTTTGCATAATCTTTTGCTATATATGTAGATCTGACCAGTAGGAAATGAGCTGATTTTGTGAGCCTATCGATTATCACCCATATAGAATCGAACTTATGATGAGAATGAGGTAAACCCGTGACAAAGTCCATGTTTATCTCCTCCTATTTCCACGCGGGATCTCTATAGTCTGCATTAGCCCTCCAGGCTTCTGGTGCTCTACCTTCACCTATTGGCAACTAGGACACTGAGCGACAACCTCGGCAATGCTCTTCTTCATATCGTTCCACAAGTACACATCCTTAATGTCATGGTACATCTTCGTCGACCCATGATGAATGGAGTACCACGAATAATGTGCCTCTGACATAATCCTGTCTCTTAGCCCTGCCACATCTGGAACACAAAAACAATCTCTGTATCTGAGGACCCCATCTTCCTTGAGCTCTACGGCTTCTTCTTCTGTGGAATTCACTCTCTCAATTCGACCAACTCTGGGTCCTCATATTTCGTTTCCTTTACTTCAGCTATGAGAGATTATTTTACAGTATTTTGGAGTACAACTCCACCATTGCTAGAGTCTACTACCCGAACCCCCAAACAAGCCAATCAATGAATCTCTCTAGTTAATTGTCTTTTCTCGGCCTCTACATGTGCTAAGCTACCCATAGATCGGCAACTTAAGGCAACTGCTACATTATTAGCTTTCCCTGGATGGTAGAGAATGTTAACATCGTAATCTTTCAATAACTCAAGCCATCGCCATTGTCGTAAATTACACTCTTTTTGCTTGAGGATATATTGCAGGCTTTTATGATCGGTGAATACATCAACATGAACACCATATAAATAATGTCGCCATATCTTAAGTGCATGGACAACCGCAGCTAACTCGAGTTTGTGGGTCAAATAATTCCGCTCGTGCTTCCTTAACTGCATTGAAGCATACGCAATTACTTTCCCATGTTTCATCAGGACATGTCCTAACCCGACACTTGAGGCATCACAATACATATCATAACCATCTGGACCCTCTGGAAGTGTTAGAATTGGCGTTGAGGTCAACATGTTCATAAGCTCCTGGAAACTCTGCTTGCAAGCCTCTGTCCACTGAAACTTAGTTGCTTTCTGCGTCAACTTTGTTAATGGTGCCGAAAGGGAAGAAAACCCTCTACAAACCTTTGGTAGTATCCTGCTATGCCTAGAAAGCTACGAACCTCTATCGGAGTGGTAGGTCTAGGCCAGGATTTCACAGCCTCAATCTTATGAGTGTCTACCTTTATACCTCCATCGGATACAATGTGCCCTAAGAATGCTACTGACTTCAACCAGAACTCACATTTAGAAAACTTAGCATACTATTTACTATCACGTAGGGTTTGGAGTACCGCTCGTAGGTGGTCCGCATGCTCGTCCTCTGAACGTGAATAAACAAAAATATTATCAATAAAGACTATCACGAACAGATCTAAAAATTGGCGGAATAGGCTATTCATCAAGTCCATAAATATGGCAGGTGCATTCGTCAACCCGAAGGACATGACAAGGAACTAGAAGTGTCCATATCGGGTCCTGAAGGCTGTCTTGGGAATATCTTTCTCCGAAACTCTGACCCGGTGGTACCCCAACCTCAAATCTATCTTTGAAAAGCATCTAGCTCCCTGCAACTGATCAAACAAGTCATCTATCCTTGGAAGTGGATACTTATTCTTAATAGTTACCTTGTTCAGTTGCCTATAATCGATAGACATCCTCAGCGAGCCGTCTTTCTTCCGTACAAACAGTACCAGTGCACCTCAAGGTGAGGTAGTGGGCCTGATGAAACCTTTCTCCAGCAAATCTTTTAACTGCTCCTTCAACTCCTTTAATTCGGCAGGTGCCATTCTATACGGAGGGATGGATATTGGTTGAGTTCCCAGAACCAAATCGATGCCAAAATAAATCTCTCGCTCTTGAGTAATACCCAAAAGTTCATCTGAGAATACATATGTGTGCTCTTTGACTACTGGAATAGACTGAAGTGTAGGTATCTCAGCATCTGCATCTCTAACTCGCAAAATATGATAAATGCACCCTTTGGCGATCATCTTCCTCGCCTTCAGATAAAAAATAAACCTACCTCTGGGTGTCGCTGTATTACCTACCCATTCAAGGACTGGTGTTGATACCCAATTTTTTCCTATATTTTTTATATATGCAAAATAGTTTCAAAATAGCATGTACAGGCATATATAATCATGCCCCAAAGTTTTGGTATTTTTCCTTTATTTTTTTAGTTTTTAAAACCAATTTATTGTCTATTTTAATACTACAAAATTCAATAATTATTCCCAAACTAGCATTTTTTTAGTGAATAATTTATTTCGTTCTCATATTTACCCTAAGATATAATTGGGGTAATTTTTGTATATTTTTTTACATTTATTTGGTATTTTTTAAGCTAATTGTATATAATTGTAATTATAGCCTATTTTACGATTAACAACATTCTATAATTATAAAATCACTTTTAGTATTTTTACATTAATATTTATATGTTATTAATTGGTCCAGTACCATTAATTTATTTTCAAGTCATATTTTACTATTTTTATAAATTAAAAGGGGAAAACTGGCTATTTAAATGACATCCCTTATGTGTTTCAATTTTAGCCCAAATTGGACCCCAATCACACCCTAATCAAACGACTCAATTTTATTATAACCCGACCCATACCTTTCTTATCATACCCAAACCCGGTCCCCATTTAACCCATTTAATCCCGGCCGTTGATCTTTTAGATCAACGGCTGCCCTCATCCCTTTCCTTTTTTAATTCAAACGACCCCTTACCCTACCTCATTTTCTCCTCAGCCGCCGCCTCTGAAACCCTCCACTCTCTCAAACTCTCTCAAGGATTCTCAAACCCTAGCCTCCTCTTGCCGTCTCAGACCAGAGATCCACCGGAATCTATGGCCACCAAAGCTATGGGGATCTCACACCCACCCCTGGTGCTCTTATACACCGGTTTTCTGAAGATTCAAAGCCTGACCTTGAAGATCTCTACCCAGATCTCCTTCGATTCAGGGTTTCATGGTCTTCTCCGGCTTAGGTCCACGAGTTTTTCAGGCCTTTCTCATATCTAGGTTTCTTCTGAAACCCTAACCTTTCGAGGTTCTTCTGATTTCTCTAGATCTGTCCTAGATCTATGTTTATCTTGGGGTCTCAAACGTTTTCTCAAAAGTTTCTTTCAAAACTTGCTTTTTAACCTTTTCATCTTCCCCGATTTAGGATTTCTTTGATCTTTTAACATGCTCTACTGTGATTCTTATTTTTTTTTTCTACTATGTTTCTTCTACTATGTTTCTTATGTGCTTCTTCTACTATGTTTCTTCTACCTTGTTCTTACGAGTTCTTCTACTGTATTTTTTTTGTATGATTGTTATTTATTATTTTATTCATGAGTTTCTTCTACTGGGAAATACGTGTTCCTTTCTGATTTCTGCTCTTATTCCGTTAATGTTTTTGCCTGACTTACTTGTCTTCATCTCTAGACTCGATTAATGGTAAAAAACCCTAGAATTTGGGGATTCATTCGAGTTTTGAGGTTATTTGTTATGTGATTTGTTTGTTTCTTATCTCTGAACGTGTTGATTTCAAAACCCTAGTCTCTTTGGACCTATTTGAGTTCCTGAAGTTGCTTCCTCTACTGTTCGACTGAGTTTCAAGATCTTTGTGTCAACTTTGTTTCTTCATACGATTCTGAACTCTTTACTTGACCTTTCGCATCCTATCTGGTATTCCCTCTCCTCTGAGATGACTACCAGGTTCCTATGGTCCTCTACTCACTGATTTTCATTGATTGCATGACACTCTTCTTTGTCTTAAATCCAGCCTCTCATGCTTAATGTTTATGCACTCTATATAGGTCAAATTTCCCTCTCAAAATAACCTTGATTGTGGATTGATTTCAAATCTCTTTGTGTAATTGTGATTGCACTCTTGAATTGATTCGTTCCTTTATTGTTTTGATTTCCTTTGTTTCTTGGACTTGTTGAAATATTTTCCTTTCGACCCTACCTTTCTACTTAAGTTGATTTGATCCCATTACTTTAATTACATTAGTATGGGATTCTTACAGGCCTTTCCTTAATTAAGGTCTAACGAACTTAACCCTAATACATGTGGTATACTCGTACTGTGCTGAAAATATTTCCTTATTTGTCATGTCAAGCCCCGCGTGATTTCTTTCCTTAATTAACACTTGCATGCTACCGTTTGGTTTAATTGCTTTATTAAAGGAAGTCTTTGATACTGATTTGATTTTAATAAGACACATATTCCTCCAATTATGTCTGAATTACAGTCCTTACCTTATTTCTGCATGTTTCTCACACTATAAATACCTGCTCTTTTATTAACACCCAAAAAAACACAAGAAAAAACACTGGAGTCTTTCTGAACTCACACTCACACACAAAGTATTCTCTCTTGCTGTTTGTGTTGTGGCTTCTTTGCAAGACTTCTGCTCTCTTTTGCTTGTCTCTTTCTGAAACTGGTACGCCTTTATTTAAACTTTTGCCTCATCCCTATGTGTTTATTCTATAGTCTCATTCTTTTGTGTGGTTTGTTGTTCATGCTTCGTAACTTATGCTAAGTATTTTTCCTTTCTTTGCTTCTGTTCTCATATGAATCNCGCCACTAAATGGACAGATGATTGTCAGAAAGCCTTCGACAGAATCAAGGAATACCTGTCAACGCCGCCAGTCCTGGTTCCGCCCGAACCAGGTAGACCGCTATTGCTCTACCTTGCAGTACTGGATGGAGCATTTGGTTGTGTTTTGGGACAACGTGATGAAACGGGGAGAAAGGAGCAAGCCATCTACTATCTCAGCAAAAAGTTCACCCCGTACGAGACCCGGTATTCCCTGCTAGAACGCACCTATTGTGCTCTGACTTGGGTAGCTCAGAAGTTGAGGCATTATTTCTGTGCCTATACCACTTATCTCATATCAAGGATGGATCCGCTGAAGTACATCTTCCAGAAGCCCATGCCCATGGGCAGGCTGGCCAAATGGCAAATTCTGTTGAGTGAGTTCGATATTGTCTACGTGACCCAGAAAGCGATCAAAGGACAAGCACTAGCCGATTATCTTGCCGAAAACCCCGTAGGCGGAGAATACGAGCCTCTAAAGACGTATTTTCCTGATGAGGAGGTTTCTTTCATAGGAGAAGACATTGCAGAATCCTATGATGGCTGGAGAATGTTTTTCGACGGAGCGGCAAACTTTAAAGGAGTTGGCATAGGAGCGGTTCTAGTATCAGAAACGGGTCAGCATTACCCGGTGTCCGCCAAACTCAGGTTCCCGTGCACCAACAACATGGCCGAGTACGAAGCCTGCATCTTAGGGCTCAAGCTGGCCATTGATATGAACGTTCAGGAGTTACTAGTGATCGGGGATTCAGACTTGCTCATACATCAGGTTCGAGAAGAGTGGGCAACCAAGAATTCCAAGATACTCCCATACTTGCATCATGTACAAGAGTTAAGGAAGAGGTTTACGAAGACAGAATTCTGGCATGTCCCCAGAGTTTAGAATGAGTTCGCTGATGTATTGGCCACTCTGTCATCCATGATTCAACATCCAGATAAGAACTTCATTGATCCTATCCCGATAAAAATCCAGGATCAACCTGCTTACTGTGCTCATGTCAAGGAAGAAGCAAATGGAAAACCATGGTTCCATGACATTAAGAAGTACCTGTCAACAGGAGAATACCCAGAATTTGCAAACACTACTCAAAAGCGCACACTGCGGAGGCTATCCAATCACTTTTTTCACAGGGAGGAATCCTGTATAGGAGGACTCTCGATTTGGGATTACTGAGGTGTGTCGAAGCAAAGGAAGCATCCAGGTTGTTGGAGGAAGTTCATGCAGGGACTTGTGGTCCGCATATGAATGGTTTTGTCTTAGCAAAGAAAATACTCCAGGCCGGTTATTTCTGGATGACTATGGAGACGGACTGCATCCAGTATGTTCGGAAATGCCACCGTTGCCAGATCCATGAAGACATGATAAAGGTGCCTCCTAACGAGCTCAATGCAACAAGCTCACCATAGCCGTTCGCCGCTTGGGGAATGGATGTCATCGGACCTATTGAGCCTGCCGCATCAAACGGGCACAGGTTCATACTAGTGGCGATTGATTATTTCACCAAATGGGTTGAAGCAGCATCATATAAGGCGGTAACCAAGAAGGTTGTGACAGACTTCGTTCGCGACCGTATCATTTGCCGGTTCGATGTCCCAGAGTCAATCATCACTGACAATGGTTCCAATCTCAAAAGTGATCTGATGAAAGCAATGTGTGAGACATTTAAGATTAGGCACAAGAATTCTACAGCCTACAGACCTCAGATGAATGGAGCCGTAGAAGCGGCCAATAAGAACATTAAGAAGATACTAAGGAAAATGATAGAGAAACACAAGCAGTGGCATGAAAAGCTATCCTTTGCTTTATTAGGATACTGTACCACAGTCCGCACATCAACTGGGGAGACACCCTATATGTTGGTTTACGGCACCGAGGCAATCATCCCGGTCGAAGTGGAGATTCCCTCCCTGAGAATTATGCAGGAAGCAGAACTTGAAGCTGTAGAATGGGTAAAAAGTCATTACGAGCAATTAGACCTTATAGACGGGAAAAGACTGAATGCAGTTTGCCACGGTCAGCTTTATCAGAATAGAATGACCAGAGCCTTCAACAAGAGAGTCAGACCAAGACAGTTCGCGCCAGGGCAGTTAGTACTGAAGTAGATTTTTCCGCACCAAGACGAGGCAAAAGGAAAATTTTCTCCCAACTGGCAAGGTCCGTACATGGTTCACCGGGTTCTAACCGGAGGAGCCCTCATACTCGCAGAAATGGACGGAGAAGTTTGGCCAAAGCCGATCAATTCAGATGCAGTGAAGCGATACTATGTGTAACCATTTTGATTCCTTTATGATGTAATTTGAACTACGTCTGACCTGATTCCCGTTTAAGAGGGGATACGTAGGCAGTCTTATGGGTTCGGTCACAATTCAATAAAAATTTTCATTCCGCCCCCTACCCCCACCCCCCACCCTCTCCCCCCTGATATTGGAAACTGGGGCAGAATTTTGAGGAGGACCCTCAAAGTTCCGAAGTTGATCTCCGCCAATCATCACGCGCAGCCGTCAGAAGCACCAGCCAAGTAAACTGGGGCAGAATTTTGAGGAGGACCCTCAAAATTCCGGAGCAAAAGAGGTTGCCATATCTTGAACCGTTTCGCAGTCATCGGTTCATCTAAAACCATTTTACCTTTATGTACTTACATCATGATTTATTATTTTACTAAATCATGCATGGCTACTGTCAAAATAGCTTTGTTTAGCAACGCTACCCCAAATGAAAGCAAGAGCCGAGTAGGACAAGCGAAGCCCACGGGAAGACGAACTAACCTGCCCCCCTGACAAAACTCACAATCTTTCTTTAAATGCAGGCACCCCAAAAACATAGAATCATCGGATACGATTACAAACTACACTTTTCAGGAATACAATTCTCAAGATCATCGCCCCTTTACAAGTGCTATCCGCGCACGACATTCCCAGCAGCCCCAATGACAACCAACTATCAGCTATCATCTATCAGCTAAGAGATTTCGTTACTCTGCATTTTTCTCTGCATTGCATAAGGCTACCTTTCTGCCTTCCGAGACTAAGCTCTGTCTCCATCTGCATTTTTCTCTGCATTGCATAAGGCTACCTTTCTGCCTTCCGAGACTAAGCTCTGTCTCCATCTGCATTGCATAAGGCTACCTTTCTGCCTTCCGAGACTAAGCTCTGTCTCCATCTGCATTTTTGCATTGCATAAGGCTACCTTTCTGCCTTCCGAGACTAAGCACTGTCTCCATCTGCATTTTTCTCTGCATTGCATAAGGCTACTTTTCTGCTTCCGAGACTAAGCACTGTCTCCATCTGCATTTTTCTCTGCATTGCATAAGGCTACCATTCTGCCTTCCGAGGTTAAGCTCTACCTCCATCTACATCGGCTGAAACACCGCCAACTTTATTTAAATTCCTGTCGGCTGAAATATCGCCATTTACATTTTTTCTACATCGGCTGAAACACCGCCAACTTTATTTAAATTCTTGGCGGCTGAAATATCGCCATTCACATTTTTCTACATCGGCTGAAACACCGCCAACTTTATTTATATTCCTGTCGGCTGAAATATCGCCATTTACATTTTTCTTCATCGGCTGAAACATCACCAACTTTATTTAAATTCCTGTCTGCTGAAATATCGCCATTTACATTCTCTACATCGGCTGAAACATCGCCAGCTTTATTTAAATTTCTGTCGGCTGAAATATCGCCATTTACATTTCTCCTTCACATCGGCTGAAATACCGCCAAATCTTGCATTTCATGGGCTGAAATACCGCCAAGTCTTGCATTTCATGGGCTGAAATACCGCCAAATCTTGCATCTCGTGGCTGAAATACCGCCAAACTATCCAAGGGCGTCATTGTTCGGAGGCACCATCTTCATAGCCCGAGAACCCCATGCCATGGCCCGAGGACCCCGCTTTATATTCTGCACATCATTATTCAAAGGCATCATGGTTCGGAGGCACCATTATCATAGCCCGAGAACATCATTTCATAGCCTGCGAATCCTTTATTATGCGCTTCATGGCCCAGGACATCATGGTCTGAGGACGTCATCTTAACCGTCCAAAGACAACATTCATGGTCCAATGGGAACTTGCATCACGTTTAAATTCCGCACGATATGCTTGTATTACTCAATTGCAGGTACGTCAGCTGGCCACAACCATTACAGCAGGAGCGATCTCGCCCCGGTTTCTCGCAACCCATCAGTCCCTGACCACCCTTCCCAACCTAAATATTGCGCCCGTCTCTTCGAAAACCTCCATCGGCATCCTCCGTCGATGTATCCTGAACTACATATGACCTGATTCCTGTAAAACCAGGGATATGTAGGCAGCTCAGAAACCAGAGCGCGGTCAAAACCTTTGCAAGTCGTTTCTCGCGGTCAAAATTGGTCATCATATCTTTACCCGACAACTCTTTCATCCTTCCCTGGTAAAGAGGGGCAGCTGTTGATACCCGATTTTTCCCTATATTTTTTATATATGCAAAATACTTTCAAAATAGCATGTACAGGCATATATAAGCATGCCCCAAAGTTTTGGTATTTTTCCTTTATTTTTTTAAGATTTTAAAACCAATTTATTGTCTATTTTAATACTACAAAATTCAATAATTATTCCCAAACTAGCATTTTTTTAGTGAATAATTTATTTCGTTCTCATATTTACCCTAAGATATAATTGGGGTAATTTTGGTATATATTTATACATTTATTTGGTATTTTTTAAGCTAATTGCATATAATTATAATTATAGCCTATTTTACGATTAACAGCATTCTATAATTATTAGTATTTTTACATTAATATTTATATGTTATTAATTGGTCCAATACCATTAATTTATTTTCAAGTCATTTTTTACTATTTTTATAAATTAAAAGTAGAAAACTGGCTATTTAAATGACAGCCCTTTTGTGTTTCAATTTTAGCCCAAATTGGACCCCAATCACACCCTAATCAAACGATCCAATTTTATTATAACCCGACCCATACCCTTTCTTATCATACCCCAACCCGGTCCCCATTTAACCCATTTAACCCCAGCCGTTGCTCTTTTAGATCAACGGCTCCCCTCATCCCTTTCCTTTTTTAATTCAAACGACCCCTTACCCTACCTCATTTTCTCCTCAGCCACCGCCTCTGAAACTCTCCACTCTCTCAAACTCTCTCAAGGGTTCTCAAACCCTAGCCGCCTCTTGCCGTCTCAGACCAGAGATCCACCGGAATCTATGGCCACCAAAGCTATGGGGATCTCATACCCACCCCCTGGTGCTCTTATACACCGGTTTTTTGAAGATTCAAGGCCTGACCTTGAAGATCTCTACCCAGATCTCCTTCGATTCAGGGTTCCATGGTCTTCTCCAGCTTAGATCCACGAGTTTTCCAGGCCTTTCTCACTTCTAGGTTTCTTCTGAAATCCTAACCTTTCGAGGTTCTTCTGATCTCTCTAGATCTGTCCTAGATCTGTGTTTATCTTGGGGTCTCAAATGTTTTCTCAAAAGTTTCTTTCAAAACTTGCTTTTTAACCTTTTCATCTTCCCCGATTTAGGATTTCTTTGATCTTTTAACATGCTCTACTGTGATTCTTATATGTTTTTTTTCCACTATGTTTCTTCTGCTATGTTTCTTCTATGATCCTTATGTGCTTCTTCTACTGTGTTTCTTCTACCTTGTTCTTACGAGTTCTTCTACTATATTTTTTTTTGCATGATTGTTCTTTATTATGTTATTCATGAGTTTCTTCTACTGGGAAATACGTGTTCCTTTATGATTTCTGCTCTTATTCCGTTAATATTTTTGCCTGACTTACTTGTCTTCATCTCTAGACTCGATTAATGGTAAAAAACCCTAGAATTTGGGGGTTCATTCGAGTTTTGAGGTTATTTGTTATGTGATTTGTTTGTTTCTTATCTCTGAACGTGTTGATTTCAAAACCCTAGTCTCTTTGGACCTATTTGAGTTCCTGAAGTTGCTTCCTCTACTGTTCGACTGAGTTTCGAGATCTTTGTGTCAAGTTTGTTTCTTCATACGATTCTGACCTCTTTACTTGACCTTTCGCATGCTATCTGGTATTCCCTCTTCTCTGAGATGACTACCAGGTTCCTATGGTCCTCTACTCACTGATTTTCTTTGATTGCATGACACCCTTCTTTGTGTTAAATCCAGCCTCGCATGCTTAATGTTTATGCACTCTTTATAGGTCAAATTTCCCTCTCAAAATAACCTTGATTGTGGACTGATGTCAAATCTCTTTGTGTAATTCTGATTGCACTCTTGAATTGATTCTTTCCTTTATCGTTTTGATTTCCTTTGTTTCTTGGACTTGTTGAAATATTTTCCTTTCGGCCCTGCCTTTCTACTTAAGTTGATTTGATCCCGTTACCTTAATTACATTAGTATGGGATTCTTATAGACCTTTCCTTAATAAAGGTCTAATGAACTTAACCCCTAATACATGTGGTATACTCGTACTGTGCTGAAAATAGTTCCTTATTTGTCATGTCCAGTCCCGCGTGATTTCTTTTCTTATTTAACACTTGCATGCTACCGTTTGGTTTAATTGCTTTATTAAAGGAAGTTTTTGATACTGATTTGATTTTAATAAGACACATATTCCTCTAATTATGTCTGAATTACAGTCCTTACCTTATTTCTACATGTTTCTCACGCTATAAATACCTGCTCTTTTATTAACACCCAAAAAAAACACAAGAAAAAAACACTGGAGTCTTTTCTGAACTCACACTCACACACAAAGTATTCTCTCTTGCTGTTTGTGTTGTGGCTTCTTTGCAAGACTTCTGCTCTCTTTTGCTTGTCTCTTTCTTAAACTGGTACGCTTTATTTAAACTCTTTCCTCATCCCTATGTGTTTATTCTATTGTCTTATTCTTTTGTGTGGTTTGCTGTTCATGCTTCATAACTTGTGCTAAGTATTTTTCCTTTCTTTGCTTCTGTTCTCATATGAATCCCTACTCTTAATCCCCTTTATGTGTTGAGTTGAAACCTTAGCCTAACAGTATCCCAATTACTGCCCAGGCCATGGTTTGACCTTTAATAGGTCCTGACTCTCCAATGTTTGGCTAGTGGGCTGGTCAGGGGTGTGCCACCATTCTATGTTGCTGGGCATGACCACCAGCCTGCCTTGGCATCCCCTAATTCCCTCTATTGCACTTACACTTGTTCCTAGATTCTATGTTCTGCCCCCCTCCAATGAGCCTTTCCTTGGTACCTTCAGTTCCCTCTGAACTTGGCCATTGGAGGGCTGGCCCTTCCACACTGCACTTTAATTCAGTTCTGTAATGATATCTGGGTGTAAGCATTGCCTGGAGTTCTTGAAACTCCTTGGAAATTTGACACATTCCAGATAAGAGAAAGGCCTTGGAACTTGATTCGGCAGTTGGCTCATATCATGTTGTTAGACCTTGGGTCTGAATTAGGCTCCTTGGATGCAGCTTAAAAGCTCTGATGTAATTTTATTCTCTGTTTGATTCATTTGGTCTGTAATAAATTTTGAAATAACTTATGGGGTTTTAGTAAAAAGAAGAGAGTTATCTGTGTATGCATAAGGGTAGATATCCTGCCTATAGGAGTTTTTTCTTTGAATTTCTGCACTTTCACATATAGAAATCATGCTTAGTTCTGCACTTTCATCTATAGAAATCATGCTCACAGGAATTCTGCACTTTCATATGTAGAAACCATGCTCAAAGTAATTCTACACTTTCATATGTAGAAACCATGCTCATAGGAATTCTGCACTTTCATATATATAGAAATCATGCTCATAAGAACTCTGCATATCATATAGATATCCTGCTCATAAGAATTCCGCATGTAGGAACCATGTCTTCAAGATTCTGCATTTTTGCATCTATCATTAGGCAAACAGTTATAGGTCAAAATAATAATCAATTGAATCCTAGATACCATGCTCGTAGGATTTTCTGCACTCTTGCCACGCCTGTAAAAAGTGTGTAAAATTAACAACGCTAGAAAGCAGGCCTATAGGAACTATCAACCCAATCTGAATCACTCATTTTAAGATTAGTCCGTCAGTAGTAACCAAATGCAGAACTCGTATCATTCTGTTAAAACTGGCAACTTTCAGTAATCAGTTCACTTCCTTATTCCTGAAACCAGTAGATGCCATCACCTAGGCAAACAAGTAAGTAGTTAATTAATTGCACCAGTCTTCGATAAGTTACAGCCAGGCGAGCCTAATGCAAACTTCTTGTCTAAAAATATGTAATGAACCAGCCTGCCTAACGTTAAGCATAATTTGGACCTAATCAGTATATGTAAGACGTGCTAAACTACATAATTTCTGTGATTAAAGGAGCTTTGTCTGAGCTTTAATTGCTTTTGTGCTCCCATAATTGTTTTATGTGTTTTGCCTGACGCCTTAGAATTTTAACCTTTTGAACCTCTGAAAAGCCAAGCTCCCTCCCTTTAGGATTAGTGGTCCTAAAGCCTCCAGGACTGATAGGTGGGACGGGTAATAGCACGCTGTAGTTAACGACACCATTTCGCGCTTAATGCCTTATCGGGGTGGGAAGGGTAGACATAGAGATGATGATCACACGATAACACTTCACGTACGATTGGTTACCGGTGTTGTGTGGATGATCCATGTGATTTATAAACCTAGGACCCCTTGCCCTATGTTTAATATCAATAAATTATGTCTTTTCAATTACCCAAAACTCCCCTTTATTTTTTTTTACTACATTATCCCTTTTCCTTCTTTGTTTATAAATTCCAACATGCTTGTTAGCGACCCTTATGTGTAAATTTATTTGCATACTTGTTTACATTAAAGTCACAACATAGCATGGCCGGGAACCACACTAGTGGATCTTGAGGGGTGCCTAACACCTTCCCCTCAAGATAATTTCTAGCCCTTACCCGAACTCTGGTTTTCCAATTCAAAACCCTTTTTAGTCTCCTAATGCACTCAATCATTAGGTGGCGACTCTTAAATTCCAAAAACCCAATTCCCAAACGGGAATAGAGTTGTCTTCCCGAATGTCGTAAACCCGATTTCGCGAGAAAAAGGGGGCGTCGACAACTGGCACACCCGAAAAATGAAATCTAGCTATCTTTGCTCGACAATCAACTGTGGCATAGCAAGTAGCCAACCAGTCCATGCCCATGATAGCATCAAAATCCAACATCTCTAGCTCAACTAGGTCGGCTGAGGTCTGACGACCACAAACTGACACCGTACAACCTCGGTAAACCCGTCTAGCAATAACTGATTCTACGACCGTTGTAGATACCACAAAAGGATCAGTTAGTATTTCAGGCACTATACCAAACTTCCCCGCGACAAATGGGGTAATACACGATAAAGTAGATACTGGGTCTATCATGGCATAAGCATCATAAGAGCAAATGGTCAACATACCTGTCACAACGTCTGGTGAGGACTTCTGGTCCTGTCGACCCGGTAAAGCATAGCTACGATTCTGGTTACCACCTGAACTGGAACCTCTACCTCTACCTCTACCTCTACCAGTCGAAGACTGAGACTCGTGCCCTGAAGGATGCACGAACATAGACGATCCTGTTACTGAATTTGCTGGTTGTGCCATACCCCCAGAATCTCTATTTGGGCAATCTCGCATCAAATTCCCCAGACATCCACATGTATAATAAGCATCGGAACCAGCTCGGCATTGGCCCAAGTGTCCTCTACCACAGATGTCACATCGCGGCAGAAATGGCCATGTCTGCCCCGAACCTCGTTGTCGCTGCAAACCCGACGCTCGGGAGCTTTCACCTGGTTCAGACTGAGTATAGTGATCATACCTGTAACCCTGTAGCTGAGGCGGCGGAGGCCTGGGTGGCCGTTCGAAGTATTGGGGCCTATAACTACCCTGGGACTGCTCTTGAGACCTAGCAAATCTCATCCTCTTACGATGTCTTGACTCAGTCCTCTCTGTACCCTACTGTCGACGCCTACCCCTTTCTATATTTTGGGCGAATGCCTAAATCCAGGAGATATCCATACTATCTTGCAATCCAGTGGTGGCACATGCCTCGGTCAACTCTGGGGCCAACCCTGCTATAAACCTGTGAATCCTTTCCAGCTTAGTAGCAACTATGGATGGTGCATATCTGGCCAATGAGTCAAAATGGAGACTATACTCTCGAACGCTCATATTGCCCTGCTTGAGGGATAGAAACTGATCGACTCGAGCCTGTCAGATCTCCTGCGGTAAGTACTAGTCAAGGAAGGCATCCGAAAAATTCTCCCAAATAGCTGGAGGTTCATCACGTCCCCTGGACCTCTCCCATCCCTCTTACCAAAGGATTTCTAAATCTCGGAGTCGAAAAGCTGCTAAGTGTCGTGCCCCTTTTTCTCGCGAAATTGGGTTTATGACATTTGGAGGGACAACTCGTTCCTTTTGGGAAAGGGGTTTTGCAATCTTAAAGAGTTGCCACCTAATGATCAAGGTGCATTAGGACACCAAAAGAGTTTGATTTGGATAACCAGAGATAGGGTAAGGGCTTGAAATTATTCTAAGGGGAAGGTGTTAGGCACCCCTCAGAATCCACTAGTGTGGTTCCCGGCCAGACAATTATTGTGAATTTAGGTGCAATTAACATATAAGCAAATAAAGCTTCAAATAAGAGGGGTTTTCACATAATGGTTTACAAATAAACAAAGTTGGAGAGAACAATTAGAAAAGCTGATTTTTAAAAGAAAGAGTTGAAATTGCTAAAAGAAGTAAAGAAATAGAGGGAGGGGGTCCTAGGTTTATTAAAAATATGGATCACCCCACACAATGTCCGGTAATAACTCCTCAATGAGGGGCTACACGTGACATTATCGCGTGGTCATCATATCCATATCTACCCTTCCCACCCCGTCAAGGTATTAAAGCGCAGAATGGTCTCGATTACTTATTGCATGCTATTACCCGTCCCAATCCTATCAGTCCCGGAGGCATTTAGGACTACTAATCCTAAAAGGGGAGGATATTGGGCTTATTTGAGGTTTCAAAAGGTCAAAAGTCTAAGGCGACATACAAAACACACATTGCACATTTTAGGGGGGGGGGGAGCATGTAAACAAACAGAGGCTCAATGACACCTCCTTGAACAGAAAAGCACGTAATTAGCATGACTTTCACATACTGGTTAAAGTCTAATTAAATACCAAATATGAGAGAACTTGAAGGTTGAGGCAGACTGACTTATTACATAATTCAGATAAGAAGCCCGAATCAGGCCTGCCTGCTGGTTGTAATTAGTAGAACAGATTCAGTTTATAGTCATTACCCTATGGCTTGCCTAAGTGTTAAGATGGGGTCCTATAGGCATGATATCTACTGAATTCAGAAAATAGTAAGGGTTGAAATAAATTGTTTGAATGCATACTTGTTAAACTTGCTAAGTGAGGGAATCAGATTATTATAAGAGAGGCAGGATTTAACGAATTGATTATAAATTCTGCAACTGTCAGTATCTGTTATTACTGGTTTTATATCTAACACTGAGTGAGGCGAATCAAA
Organism: Nicotiana attenuata; assembly: GCF_001879085.1. Lineage (NCBI taxonomy): Eukaryota > Viridiplantae > Streptophyta > Magnoliopsida > Solanales > Solanaceae > Nicotiana > Nicotiana attenuata. The sequence goes on from NW_017673844.1 coordinate 89,172, forward strand.
TTCGATTAGAAATTCCTATAGGCATGCTTTCTATGCGTTGCTGATTTTAAACTTTATAGACACAGTGTAAAAAAAATGCAGAAACCTAATAGACATAGTATCTAAATGCATAAGGCCTGTTTTAAACCTATAAAGATGATATCTAGATGCAGAATTTGTTTACGACCTATGAAGATGGTATCTAGATGTAATTGATTATGCAGAAATGAACAATCCTATAGGCATAATTTCTATACGAAGTTGGCTATGTAGAATTCAGAATAGACCTATAGGCATAATTTCTATTTGAATATGCAGAATTCGAGATACCTATAGACATGATTTCTATATGAAGTTAGATGTGCAAGAATATAGTATTCCTATAGTCATGATTTCTATATGTATTTGAAATATGCAAAATTGTAATAGACCTATAGACATGATCTCTATTGTATTTGAAATATGCAAAATTATGATAGACCTATAGACATGATCTCTATATGTATCTGAATATGCAAAATTGTAATAGACCTATAGACATAATTTCTACCCTTTACATGCATAGTTACCCACCCTTTTTCACTAGCCAGCCCTAAGCGTTTATTACAACTTATTACAAACCAGAATGAATAAAAAATTACATCAGAAAAAAAAGTAAAAAAAAAGTACAACCAGAGGAGAGCCTAATTCAGACTTCCTGTCTGAAATATGAGAAAGACCAACTCAAAGGCCACTGATCCCAAAGCCTTTCTCCAATCTGAGTGTGTCAAAGTTCCCTAAGAGCCTCAATGGGACTCCGGGCAATGCTCACACTCAAATTATATCACCAGAATAGGGACAAGTGCAGTGTGGAAGGGCCTGCCCTCAAGTGTCCAAGTTTAGAGGGAGCTCAAAGGGTCCCAGGGCAAGACTCGCAAGAGAAGGGCAGAACTTAAAGTCTAAGAGAGAGTGCAATGAAGAACAGAATTCTAAGGAATAAAGGAGAGGGAAACAGCCATAAACAGGTACACAAAAGGGGTTCAGGGAATAGGGGAATTGCAAAGAGCCTATTGCTTAGGCTAGGGCAAGCTTTAGGCATACCCAGCAATGGAGGATGCTGGCATGCCAATAAGTCTGCCAGAACACATCATATTAGAGGCTAGGATCCCAGGGGATCAAGTTTGAGTCATGGACAATAATATGTAGTACTGCCATGCCTCAAACCATAGCATAAACACATAGGGAGTGGGGGTTTTGGGATTCACAATAGATTTAGAATAGGCAGAAGGAAGTTACAGCATGCTAAAGTAAGCATTGAACTACACATAAGCATTAAGCAGACATGCAGGTAAAGGTAGTTAATAAACACATTGTTGTGATTGCTAAAAACCTTAATCAGGACATACCAGTTTCAATGAAGCAAAATATAGCAGTAGCAGTACTTGGAAAACATGCCACAACACAAGTAACAAGAGAGAATGCTTTTGAATATGAGTGTGAGTTCAGAAAACTAAGAGTGTTCGTGTGTCGTGTTAATGAAAAAGCAGGTATTTACAGTGTGAAACAGGCAGAAAATAAGGCAATAAATAACCATATACCAATTAAAATCAATCAGTAGAAGAACTTCCTTAATTAAGGAGTTCAAACTTAAACGGTAATGAACAAAAATCATCTAAGGAAAGAGATTCAGTAAGCATCTTGTGCAAAGTAGGCAATTAGGTGTAAATACATAGGAGTTTAATTAAGGGAAGAATCTTTAAAATACACGATTAAACAAATAAGGTAGGATGCCCAATAAAATCAATCAGTACATAGTAAATCAAGGAGTCAGGGATTCGAAATCATTGGTTCACGAGTAAACCAAGTCAGAAAGGCTAAGGAAAGTTTTTGAATCAAACCAAGTAACAGGAAAATTAGCACAACAAGGAAAGAATCAATCAGATTTACACAAAGGAGGTCTGAAATCAGTCAAAAATTGGAAGTCATTTTAGATGGGAAGCTCAGCATATATAAAGAGTACACAAGTATTAGGCATGCGAGGCTGAATTTAGGACAAAGAAAAAGCGCCATGCAATCACAAAAATTGATAAGTAGTGAACTATAGGAACATGGTAGTCATCTTAGTTACAAAGAAGAAGGAGAGTATCAAATAGCATGCAGAGGGTCCAGTAGAAAGACCCTAGAAGAGTTTTAGCAGGAAATCAGAATCATATAAAGAAACAAAGGTTGAAACAAAGATTTCGAAACTCAGTCGAGGAGTAGATGAACAATCTTCAGAAACTCGAATAGGTCCAAAGAAGTTAGGGTTTTGAAATCAAACAAGCTCAAAGATGAAGAACAAGCAAATGACATAGCGAATAGTCTCAATACTCGGATGAAACCCCAAATTTTAGGGTTTTGCCATCAATCGAGTGTAGAGATGAAAAGACAAGTAATCAAGTCAAAAATACTAACAAAATAAGTTCAGAAATCTCAGAAAGGAACTGAGAGTTTTAACATGCATTTTCCAGTAGAAGAACAATCATAAGAAACACAGTAGAAGAACACATATAAAATACAACAGAAGAAACACATAGGAAATATAGTAGAAGGAACTTATAAGAAGCACAGTAAAAGAAACACATGTGAAACACAGTCAAACATGCTAAAGATCAGAGAAAATTTAAAAGGATAATTTAACGAAACCCTAAATCGGAAAAAAAAAAGAAGGCTCTGAAGGTATAGTTTTGAAAGAACTTTGAGAAAATGTTTAGAAGCTTAGAGAAAACACTGATATACAACGGATCTAAAAGAATCGGAAAAACCTCAAAGGGTTAGGGTTTCAGAAGAACCCAGGTGATGAGAAAGGCTTGGAAAGTCATTGATCTGAGCCGGAGAAGTCGAGATAAGGCTCGAATGACCATGGCTAGCCGGAGCAAGGTTTGAGACGACCATAGAACTCGAATCAAACAAAGTCTGGGCCAAGCTTCCTCATGGTCAGGCCTTGAAACCACAGTAACCAGGCATATAGGAGTTATGGGAGGCCGGTATAGGACTTCAATGGCCTTGGAAGCCATGGATTCCGGTGATTTTAGGATGGAAGTGGAGGGAAACGGCTAGGGTTTGAGAAGCTTTGAGAGAGAGACGAGAGAAAGGGGGGTTTCAAAGGCGGCTGGGGATGCAAAATGACTAAGGTTTGGGTGTAAGGGGAAATTAAAAAAGGAAAGATTACAAGATGGCCGTTGATCATTTTGATCAACGGCCTGGATTCAATAGGGAATCCGGGCGGGTTGTTTAGTAGGGTCGTGGGTCGGGTCGATTTGGTAATTGGGTTGGGTAATTGGGTTTAGGAATTGGGTTTAGGAATTGGGTTTAATTAGAGGTCCAAATCCGGCTAAAATTGAAATGCAAATGGGCTATCATTTAAATAACCATTTTCCCTCATTTATTTTATAAAAACTAATATATAATTTCTGGAAGTAAATTAAAGGCACTAAATGATTAATAGCATATAATTATCAATTGGAAAATACTGGACTTAATTTTTATAAATATAAACACAATTAAATCTTAAAAGGGGCTAATATTGCAATTATATGCAATTTAGCTTTAAAAATACTAATTAAATTCGTAAAAATATGCAAAAAATATATTAGCTATATTTTAGTATAAATATGAGAATCCAATAAATGAATCACCAAAATGATAATTTTGGGAATTATTATTGGGTTTTTTTATGAATAAAAATAGGGAAATAAATTGGTTTAAAAATCTTTAAAAATAAAGGAAAAATAATAAAACATTTGGACATGCTTGTGTATGCGTACATATGCTATTTTGAAAGTATTTTGCATATTAAAATTATACAGGGAAAATTTGGGTATCAACAGCTGCCCATCTTTACCCGGGAAGGATGAAAGAGTTGTCGGGTAAAGATATGATGGCCAATTTTGACCTGACAAAACGGTTTGAAGAGGTTTGGCCGTGCTCTGGCTTCTAAGCTGCCTACATATCCCTGGTCATACAGGAATCAGGCCATATGTAGTTCAGGATCCGTCGGCGGAATATGCCGATGGAGACTTTCCAAGAGCGAACGCAATATCAGGACAGGGTGAATCATTAAGGTCTGATGGGGCTGCGGGAGCTGGAGCGGAATCGCTCCTGTCGAGATGGTCGTTGCTCGCCGATTTACTTGCAAATAAGCAAATACAAGCATATATTGTGCATAAATTTAAACGTGATGCAAATTCCGTCGGACCGTGAATGTTTTCTTTGGACGGTTAGGATGACGTCCTTAGACCATGATGTCCTGGGCCATGATTCGTATAATAAAGGATTCGTAGGCCATGAAATGATGCTCTCGGGCTATGAGAATGATGCCTCCGAACCATGATGCCTTTGAATAATGATATGCAAAAGATTAAAGGAATCCTCAGGCCATGGCATGGCGTTCTCGGGCTATGCAAATGGTGCCTCCGAACAATGACGCCCTTGGATAATTTGGCGATCTTTCAGCCCATGAAATGTAGTATTTGGCGATCTTTCAGCCCATGAGATGCGTCAATAAAGCGGCAATCTTTCATCCATGCAGAATGTAAATAAGGTAGCGATCTTTTAGCCATGCAAGCGTAAATAGAGCGGCGATCTTTCAGCCATGCAGAATGTAAAATAAAGCGGCGATCTTTCAGCCTTGCAGAACGTAAAATAAAGCGGCGATCTTTCAGCCATGCAGAATGTAAATAAGGTGGCGATCTTTCAGCCATGCAAGCATAAATAGAGCGGCGATCTTTCAGCCATGCAAGTGTAAATAAAGTGGCGATATTTCAGCCATGCAGATGCTGATGGAGACAGTGCTTAGTCTCGGAAGGCAGAATGGTAGCCTTATGCAATGCAGACAATGCAGATGGAGACAGTGCTTAGTCTCGGATGGCAGAATGGTAGCCTTATGCAATGCGGACAATGCAGATGGAGACAGCGTTTAGTCTCAGAAGGCAGAATGGTAGCCTTATGCAATGCAGATGGAGATAGCGTTTAGTCTTGGCAGGCAGGATGGTAGCCTTATGCAATGCAGAAAATGCAGATAAGACGGCAAATGGTAATAGAGTCTATTAGCTGATAACAGGTTGCGATAATTGTGACTGCTGGGGATATTGTGATATAGGGCATATCACTGGTGTGCATGGATAGCAAATGCTGGTAAATGCAACGACTCTGAGAGTTGTATTCTTGAACAACGTTTGTCTCGCGAGTGTATATTATGTCAGATGCTTTCGCAATCCAAGTGTCTGCATCCAAAGAAAAATTGTGAGTTTTGTAGAGGGGAGGTTAGTTCGTATCCCCGCGGGCCTTGCTTGACCTACTAAGCTTTGATCTGGTGATACGGTATGTATCATCGGGGGGTAGCGTCGCTGAACAAAGCGATTTCGATAATAAACATGCATGAATTTTTAAAAAAGACATAAGTATATATCTAAGAACAACTTTTAGATGAACCGACGATTGTGACGTAGCTCAAGACATCGTGATCTCTCTTGCTACGGAATTTTGAGGGTCCTCCTCAAAATTCTGCCCCAGTTTAATGAGTTGATGCTTCTGGCGGCTACTGACAATGACTGGCTAAAATTACTTCGTAATTTTGAGGGTCCTCCTCAAAATTCTGCCCCAGTTTCCAATCGCAGGGGGGAAAATGAAAATTTTATTGAATTGTGACCGAACCCATATAGGAAAGCATAAAGATTACACATATTAGCGCTTGACTGCATCTGAATTAATCGGTTTCGGCCAGAATTCTCCGTCCATTTCAGCAAGTATGAGGGCTCCTCCTATCAGAACCCGGTGAACCATGTATGGACCTTGCAAGTTGGGGGAAAATTTCCCTTTGGCTTCATCTTGATGCGGAACGACTTTCTTTAATACCAGCTGCCCTCGTGTGAACTGTCTCGGCTTGGCTTCTTTGTCGAAGGCTCTGGACATCCTGTTCTGATAAAGTTGACCATGGCAAACTGCATTCATTCTTTTCCCATCTATGAGAGCCAGCTGCTCGTAACGACCCTTCACCCACTCTGCAACGTTGAGTTCAGCTTCTTGTATGATTCTTAACGAAAGAATTTCTACTTCGGCTGGAATGACGGCTTCTGTACCATAAACCAGCATATAGGGGGTTGCCCCAGTTGATGTGCGGACTGTGGTGCGATACCCCAATAAA
>NW_017673844.1:95584-110699 GCF_001879085.1 Nicotiana attenuata
TTTATGGAATTTATCAAAGCATTTCAATTTTTTCTTATAAACCAACACTCTTATTATTTTCTCTCATTACTCTACTTATACAGCATTACTATTACTTATCTTGATGAACCGATAACTGTGACATGCAATGAGATAACACAACAAACAGATATAGATTCAGAGGAAGATGGCATACCGGAAGAAATTGTTAAGGAAGTTGAGAAGTTTGAAAACAAACCAAAATCAACCTGGACCAGACAGAAAATTTAATCGGGGGGATATGAAAGAAATGTCAAGAAACGCGAATCAGTGTTCACTTATCGTCATCAGAAACGAAGGAATACACAGAGGTCTAAGAGAATTGAGACATATTCGCCGTGTCGTTTTATATGATGACATGACGGCCTGAGCACGTCTTATTGTGTCACAAACTACCAACTGATCATACATGTCCGCCGGTAAAGCAAAAGCTCAGAAAGTTCAAACCTGATATGAGTTTGAAAATCAAGGAAGAAGTCACTAAGCAGGTCAAAGCTAAAGTTCTCAGGGTCGTTGAGTATCCAACTTGGTTAGCTAACATTGTGCCAGTACCAAAGAAGGACGGGAAGGTTAGAGTCGTGTCGACTACTAGGATCTTCAACCGGCCAGTTCCGAAAGACGACTTCCCCTTTCCAAACATACACATCCTGATCGACAATTGCGCCAAGCATGAATGCAATCATTGTGGATTGTTTCGCCCGTACCACCAGATTTGGATGATGAAGAAGATGCTGAGAAAATGACTTTCATTACGCCGTGGGAATGTACTGCTACAAGATGATGCCGTTTGTTAAAGATGTAGGGGCCACGACATGAGGGTATTTGACCACCATTTTTCATGATATGATACATAAGGAGATCGAGTGTACGTAGATGATGTTATCATCAGGTCCAAGAAGGCCACCGATCACATGGAAAATTTGAGAAAATTTTTCCAATTGGTTGCGAAGGTAGAATTTGGAAACTGAATCCGCGAAATGCGCATTGGGGTACCCGCTAGAAAATTGTTGGGGTTTATTGTGAGTCGCCGAGGAATAGGAACTGGAGTCCGTAAAGGTCCAAAGCCATTCAAGAGCTACCACCGCAAAGAACAAGAAAGACGTGATGAGTTTTTAGGGAGACTCAACTACATCAGTCGTTCATAGCACAATCCACAGTTATCTGTGAGCCAGTTTTAAAGATGCTAAAAGAAGGATGCCGCTACAATGGACCGATGACGCAGAAAGCTTTCGACAGAATCAAGGATACCTATCAACAGCACCAGTTTTGGTTCGGCCCGAAGCCGGGTAGACTTTACTATCTACATTGCAGTATTAGATGGTCCTTCGTTTGCGTCCGGGGCAGATAATGAAAGGGAAGAAAGAGCAGGCCATTTACCATCTCAGCAAGAAGTTCACTCCGTATGAAGCCCGGTATCTCTGTTAAGCGCAAGCTGCTGTGCTTGACTTGGGTGGCAGAAGTTGAGGCACTACTTCTGTTGCCTACGCTACATATCTTATATCAAAGATGATCCGCTAAAGTACATCTTTCAGAAGCCCATGCCCACCGGCAAGCTGGCCAAGTGGCAAAATCCTGTTGAGTGAATTTGACATTGTTTACGTGACTCAGAAAGCAATCAAGGACAGGCACTAGCAGATCACCTTGCTGAAAAACCCCGTTAGGAGGAGAATATGAACCTTGAAAACATATTTTCGCGATGAAGAGGTATCGTTCGTAGGAGAGAAGACATTGCAGAATCCTATGACGGCTGGAGAATGTTTTTCGAAGGAGCGGCAAATTTCAAAGGAGTTGGCATAGGAGCAGTCTTAGTATCAGAAACCGGTCAGCATTTCGCGGTGTCCGCCAAAACTCAGGTCCCCTCACCAACAATATGGCCGAGTATGAAGCCGTGCATCCTAGGGCTCAAGATGGCCATTGACTATGAACGTTCAAGAGTGGTAGTAATTGGAGATTCAAACTACTCACATATAAGTCAGAAGAATGGAAACCAAAACTCTAAAGATACTCCCGTATCTACATCACGTACAGAATTGAGACAAAGGTTCACAAAGACAATTCCGACATGTTCCCAAAATCTAGAATGAATTCGCCGATGCATTAGCTACCTTGTCGTCCATGATACGCATCCAACAAAACTTCATTGATCCATTCCGGTGAAAAATCATAATCAGCCGCTTACTGTGCCCATGTTGAGGAAGAAGCAGACGAAAACCTTGGTTTCAGGATATCAAGGAATACTTGACAAAAGGAAATACCCAAATTGCTTAAATCCTATTCAGAAGCGCCACACTTCGAGTTATCCAACAACTTCTTTCACAGGGAGTAATCCTGTATATAGGAGGACTCTGCATTTGGGTCTACTCAGGTGTGTCGACGCAAAGGAAGCATCCAAGCTGCTAGAAGAAATTCCACGCTGGACCTGTGGTCCACATATAAACGCTTTGTCCTAGCCAAGAAAAATACTCCGGGTTGGTTTACTTTTGAATGACTATGGAAACAGACTGCATCAGTATGTCCGGAAATGCCACCGCTGTCAGATACATGCAGACATGATAAAGGTACCTCCTAATGAGCTTAATGCAACAAGCTCACCATGGCCCTTTCACCACCAAGGAATGGATTCATTGGACCAATTGAGCCTGCCACTTCCAACGGACACAGATTTATCCTGGTAGCAATCGACTATTTCACCAAATGGGTCGAGCAGCATCCTACAAAGCAGTAACTCAGAAAGGTCGTCTGTTTTGAACTTTGAAGATCGTATTGCGGAAATATAAAATGCGAAAGAAAAACTAGTAAAGTTAAAAGATAGTGCATGATGCTTGTTCAGCCTTGCTACCCCGAGGCTCGCCAGGCTCTGGTGGTTCTGATGGTCCAATTATGGAGGCATGATCATCCACTCACAGCTTGTATGGAAGGGCCTTCCCCCCCTCCTCCTCGAGAACGACGCAACAATCCATATCATCATCTTCCAGGAACAAATTCTTCACTACTGCAGTGCTTCCTCTTCTTCTGACCCATAGATAACATCGGCCGGTTGGAAAGTCTGTTCCAAGTGTGGTATTGGCTGCTCCAGCGGATAGTAAGGACCGCGCCATGGTGGCGACTATTTGTTGAATTCCTCCCAGGTGTACTCATATCCCAGACCGAAGGTGGTGCCATGCTTCTTGAGCTTTATGGGCTTAACGATTCCTTGGAGGTTCTTGCCAAGCCCTTTACCCGGTTCGTACCCACTCCAATTCAATATGCTCTCGATTTTGTTGTCCCACCATTTGTCCTTGTCAACGGCGTTGACTCGCTCGATGTGGTAATAGGTCTCCCCACCTATCGTTCTTCTACCTCCGATTGTTGGGATGGGCTGGCGACTGTATATAGGGTTGCTACCGTCGCCGTGAATGATCACCTCCTGGTGATTCCACTCAAACTTCACTGCCTGATGTAGTGTTGACACTACGGCCCCAATAGCATGAATCCAGGGTCGTCCTAACAGCAGATTATATGATGCCGACACGTCTATCACTTGAAAATCCACATCGAACCAAGTAGGCCCCATTTGTAAACACAAACTAATTTCCCCAATGGTGGACCTTTGGGAGCCGTCGAAATCAAACAAAAACAAAATCCGAACACCCATTCAACCAAGAGTCCAACCATACCAAAATTAGTGAATTCCGATCTCAACTCGACCTTCAAATCCCCAAATTAAAGCCTATGAAGTTTATACAATTTTCCCAATTATAACAACCCAAAACACTAATTAAATGATAAAAACAATGGTAGATTCATGTATATTAACCAAATCCGAGTTAGAGTCACTTACCCCAATCAATTCCTTGAAAATCCCTCGAAGAATCGCCCAAGTCAAAGGTATCTAGCCCAAAATATGAGAAATGGGTTCAAACCCTCAATTTTGATATTTAACACTGCTGCCCAGATGCCCTTCTTCGCAAACGCAGAATGTGCCTCACGTTCACAAAGCACAAATCCTCTACTGCCAAAATTTTTCTCTTACGCGAACGCGAGTGCCCACTCGCAAACGCGACGACCAAATGACCCCATACTCCGTGAACGCAAACACGTAGGTCTAATGCATGAAGTCCCCCAACCTGCCTCTCTTCTTCGCGGATGCGGCTCCCTGCTCGCGATCGCGATGCACAGCCTCACCAAGCCTTCACGAATGCATCCCATTACTCGCAAACGCGAAGGGAAAACATCTCCAGCCTCCCAGGTATCCTTTGAGAACGTGATACCCCTCTCACAAACGCGTATAAGGAAACCAAACACCAGAAATCTTCAACTCTACAAGGCCAAATTCAATCCGGAATCACTTGTAACTCACTCGAGGCCCCCGAGACCTCAACCAAACATAGAAGCAAGTCGTTAAATATCATACGAACTCGCTTAAAACCTCAAATCACATCAAACAACACTAAAACCACGTATCACACATCGATTTAAGCCTGATGAACCTAAACTTCTAACTTCCAAAACTAATATCAAAACATTCCAAACCAACTCCGATTGACCTCAGATTTTGTACACAAGTCATAAATGACACAACAGACCCATTCCAACTTCCAAAACAAAAATCCGACCCCGGTAACCACAAAGTCAAATCTCGGTCAAACCTCTTAACTCTCCAAAATTATCTATGGACATCCAAATCAATATTCGGACACACTCCTAAGTCCAAAATCACCCTACCGAGTTATCGGAACCATCAAAACTCCGTTCCGAACACATAAGTCAACATCCAGTCAACTCTTTCAACTTAGGCTTCCAACCCCGAGACTAAGTGTCCCAACCCGTTCTGAAACATCCCCGGAACCAAACCAACCATCCCGGGAAGTCACATAACAACAAATGAGCATGAAATAAGCAATAAATGGGGAACGAAGCTATAATACTCAAAACAACCGGATGGGTCATTACATCCTCCCCCTCTTAAACAAACGTTCGTCCTCGAACGAGTCTAGAATAATGCCTAGAGTCCCAAATAAGTGTGGATATCTGCTCTTCACCTCCCGCTCGGTCTCCCAAGTAGCCTCGTCAACTAGCTGACCTCTCCACTGTACCTTCACTGAAGCTATGCTCGTTGAACTCAATTTCCAAACATGCCAATCCAAAATGGCCACCGGCTCCACATCATAAGTCAAATCACCATCCATATGAACCGTGATGAAATCCAAAATATGAGCTGGATTGTTGAGATACTTACGGAGCCTGGAAACATGAAACACTAGATGGACACTTGATAGACTACGCGGCAATAAATGCTTGTAAACCCCTCTCTAATCCTCTCAAGCACCTCAAATGGCCCAATATACCGAGGGCTCAACTTGCCCTTCTTCCCGAAACTCATAACACCCTTCATGGATGAAACTCTGAGCAGAACATTCTCTCACACCATGTAATCAACATCACGAACCTTCCGATTAACATAACTCTTCTGTCTAGAATGCGTCGTGCGAAGAGGATCCTGAATCAACTTAACCTTGACCGAAGCATCCTGAACCAAGTCAGTACCCAATAGCCTAGCCTCACCCGGCTCAAACCAACCAACTGGAGACCGACACTGTCTCCCATACAGAGCCTCATACAAAGCCATATGAATGCTCGATTGGTAGCTATTGTTGTAGAAAAATTCTACAAGCGACAGAAACTGATCCCAAGAGCCCCCAAAATCCATGACACAAGCGCGTAGCATATCATTTAATATCTTCATAGTGCTCTCGGACTGCCCATCTGTCTGAGGGTGGAATGTTGTACTCAACTGAACCTGTGTGCCTAACACTCGTTACACCACTATCCNCGTCCGGCCTTTGATGCTCGACTTCACTTGCGGAGATTAGGCACCGGGCTACAAACCCCACTATATCTTTCTTCATCCTCCTCCACCAATAATGCTGCCTCAAGTCCTGATGCATCTTCGCGGCACCTAGATGAATGGAATACCGTGAACTGTGGGCCTCCTCAAGAATCAATTCATGTAGCCTATCCACATTGGGCACACAAATCCAACCTGCATCCGCAACACCACATCATCCCCAATAGTAACCTCATTGGCATCACTGTGTTGAAGTGCGTCCATAAGTACAAGCAAATTAAGGTCATCATACTAACGCTCTCTGACACTCTCTGTTGCGCTCATATAAGGAAGACCGAGAAATCACACAAGCTAGAACCCGACTAGTCCAAAATATCTAATCTCATGAACTGTTTTGCCAAGGCATGAACATCTGATACAAGCGATTTCTTACAGGGCTTAGAGATAACGCCACAAAATCTTCAATGCATGAACGATGGCTGCCAACTCCAAATCACGAACATGGTAGTTCTTCTCACAGGGCTTCCACTGGCGTGAAGCATAAAACTTAACTCTACCCTTCTCCAACAAAACACACCCAATACCAATCTGAGAAGCAACACAATATACTATGTAAGAACTCGATGCTTAAGGCAAAACTTGTTACACCCCATATTTTCGTATATGCTACAAGTAAATTGATAAAAGCTCGGAAATGAGATTTTATATCCCGCATTTTCGTACGTTAAAGTTTCGTCATAAGTTAATCGACGAAAGTTCGGGAATGAGATTATTTTGGGATTATAAGTATTATGCTACTTAATCAAGTGATAAGTAAATCCGTCAAGGTGAGAGGGTGATCGAGTGGAAGAAAATGAGTTTCGTCAAGTTTGACATTTTGAGGTAAAATACAGTTCGAGCTATAATACCCCGTATTTATAGACTAGTGCCAAACAAGGTACTGCATGACCATGATAGTAAGGTGTATAAAGTCAGTTAAAAGTGAATATTATTTTAAATAATTTGAGATAATTGGTTAATTGTTATATTAAGTGGGTAAGTGTAAGAATTGTCTTGTCCACGTGGGAACATGACAACTAAAGTAAGCTATGACTAATAAGTGTGCTACGTTGATGTCACACTTTGGGGACAAGAAGTCCTGCTAAGTATTAAAATCATAAATGGGGCCTACCAACCAAGACTTCTAAAGAATGCATTTTAAACACAAAGAAATCATTTTGAAATGCAAGTCTTTGGANCGGACCGCACAAAAATGGACGCGGCCGCGCTGAAGAACCTAAAAATTTTCAACTCTCTGAATCTTCCAGCGCGGACCGCGCAAAACAGGACGCAGCCGCGCTGGTCGACCTGGAAACTACTGGCTCTCTGCACTTAGCCATGCAGACCGCGCATGGACGACCGCGGCCGCACAGCACGCACCGCGGACCGCCCTAAGGCGACCGCGGGCGCGCTGGAGCCTGCAATTCCCTGAACCTGCAGCATCTGATATTTCTAAGTCTAAGACCTCCCGGGACCTACTCAAAGCTCACCCGAGCCCTCGAGGCTCCAAACCGAACATACACATAAACTCAAAAACATCCTGTGGACTCATCATTGCGATCAAATCGCCCACACAACATCATAAACATCAAATTAGGCCTCAAGACCCATGATTCCCTTCCAAATTTTCATAAAACATCAAGTTTAGAGTTTTTAGTCCAAAACACGTCTAACGATGCCTGAATACCACCAAACTTTACAGAAAGTGCTTAAGCCATATATAGGACTTGTACCGGGCGCCGGAACCAAAATACGAGCCCGATACCACAGTCTTTTAATCATTTTTCATTTTCCAATTCCCTTAATTATTTTCAGAAAACAATTTCATACAAAAATTCATTTCTCGGACTTGGGACTTCGGAATTTGATTCCGGGCATACACCCAAGTCCCATATTTTCCTATGGACCCTCCGGGACCGTCAAATCATGGGTCCGGGTCCGTTTGCCCAAAATGTTGACCGAAGTCAAACTTAATCAATTTTAATATCAAGATTTAACATTTTTAACACAGAATTGATATTTAAACTTTCCGGCTACGCGCCCGGACTGCGCATACAAATCGAGGCAACTCCAAATGAGGTTCTCACGGCCTCAGAAGTACAGAGTGAGTAGGAATACAGGTGATGACCCTTTGGGTCGTCATATATGTATATATATGTATATAGGATACGGGAAAAGGTTACGACGTTATATATACACCACCACCTGATCAGCTTGTATACGTTGATGATTTGTCAATAGTGGCCGAGATGATATGATGGGATGCCCTCAGAGGCTTGATGGTGTTATGAACACATATACCCATGTATGGTATGACATTTATGCACATATACATGACATTATAATATTAAATGATTCACAGAGCTATTCCAATATACAAGTTAAGTATTTTACTCCATGTTTCTCCCATGTCCCTTGTTTATTGATTTTCATTCCTTACGTACTCGGTACAGTATTTGTACTGACGTCCTTTTTGCCTGGGGACGCTGCGTTTCATGCCCGCAGGTCCCGATAGACAGGTTGGTGCGCTCCATTTGCTCCGAAGTTGCTTATTTGGTTGATATCATTTAGACATGTATTGAATGGTATGTCGGGGCCCTATCCCGGCCTTATGACGTTTTTGTACTCTTAGAGGCTTGTAGACATATGTCATGTATATGAAAGACTGTATAGCCTTGTCGGCCTATGTTTAGTGTACGAGTGATTATTTTGGCCTTATAGGCCCGTATGTCATATGTATAAGTCAGTATATCAGTTTGGGTTGTTTTATGTCGAGTGTTCTCTCCTATTTTATTCTTGTTACCTCATACGTCCCTTCTGGCCCATTTATGCATATTGATGTAATGAGAAAGATACGTTACGTTGGTACTCGGTTGTGTAAGGGCACCGGGTGCCCGTCGCGGCCCATCGATTTGGGTCGTGACAAAAGTGGTATCAGAGCAGTTCTGTCCTACGGAGTCTACAAGTCGTGTCTAGTAGAGTCTTGTTTATGGGTTTGTTGTGCACCACACTTATAAGCAGGAGGCCACAGGGCATTTAGGACTGTCAGTCTTTCTTCTACTGTAGATAGTGTGTTAGAGCTCAGTTGTAAGAACTCAATTTCCTAAACTCTATCTTATTCGTAATAAAACGATGCTAACATTCAGAAAGACAGTCGGTAAGAGATTGCATGTGGCTATTGAAGAGTTGAGTCAGAGGAACTCGATTTTTTATGATTTTACGATGAGTAAATATAAGGTCTTTAGTAGATCATGTGTGTACTAAGACATGTAAGTCTCTTGATAAGAAGCCTGAAGGCAAGAATATCTATCCACCAATATAGTTAAAAGCAATAAGAGATTCAGTAGGTAGATATAAGTTTCAACAAGTAATAGAATCAAGGTGAAGATACATTTTGAGATACCGTCAACAGAACGGAGATATATACAATTCATCACACCATGCCCTATGGGGGCTGACAGGTATAGTCTAAGTAAAGGACGGGATATCAGGATCCAACTGGGGTTAGAGTGACCCAAAATGGTGAATGGATTGTTTGCATTAGTTAAAATTTTCGAAGGGTATTGCAAATGTGCTAATAGTTCTCCTTGTGAAACACCCAGATGGTGCACTATAAAATAGTACATCTAGATATGAGTACTACAAAGATAGGCACTGGAAGCCTTGAAGGGATAAATATTACCTTAGTATGGCTCCCATCCCTAGTAGAGAAAGAATGTTAGGCAATTCGAAGAGCCGGTGGATGGAGCAAAGGGAGTTAAAAGCAAAAGAATGCCTTGTTGAGATTTTCAGAATAAAGTGATAGACGGAAATGTTAGTGGGAAATAAGAAGAGAGTTAATGAAGCGTTATGAGTAAGATATGATACATGGATGACAGCGGTAGATAAAAAAAAGGACTACAGTATTACAGAGTATACAGTCAAGGGAAGGAAAAGACGATAGGTGACAGGCCTTGAGACAACAAAAGAGTATAGGCAATAAAGTCGTATCCTCATTTCAAGAAATAAGTCCGTTAAACCCCAGAGTAATAGAAATCAGTATGGGCTGGTGAACAAGATAAACTAAACATGATTTAGGGGCTAAGTGATTTGATAATAGTCAGTATCATGAGAATTTCAAATTTGCGTTTCGGCGGTAATAGAATGGACAACAGAAGAAGATTCATGAGGGATTTAGAGAATGGTCATTCAGGAATACGCTTCCCTAAAGAAAGGAATGTGAGCAAAGTTAAGCTTAAGGGTCTGTAGGTGCTAGTTACATTAGGTGTCTCCGTTGGGAGTAAGGAAATTTTTTATCCTTAGTACATAACGATTACCGCAAGGCGAGTGAGGGTTATCGGTGACGTGAATAGATGCCAAAGATGAAGAGGTAAAATATTAACATGTACATCATCGTAGCACTAAATGTTAGTACTCCCCTAAAGGAGGAATATGGAGTGATGTGGCATTAAGTCAGAATTAAGTGGTTCTAGTAATTAAGGAATGGTAAAGGAAAAATGCGATAAAAAAATGAAACGGGGACGAGATTGAACATATTCAAAGCCTACAGATTTGTTACGATTCCATAACATTATGCAAACATGACGTCAGGGACAGGAAGTAAGGGTCCCTGCCCGAGATGTTATTGATAGATAAGGAGTCACTGCGAGACGTAAGTTAAGACAAAAGAAATAAACCAAGAAAGATTGCGTGGAATATTGATATGAGAATGGGCCAACGAGTATACAATAATTGATTCAGGAAGAGCCTAGTTATGGCTAAACAGGAGGTTACAGACGATTTAGCATATCGTGCAAGATAAACATAGTAAAACCCAATATGGTAAATTCAGTCTTGCAGATATGACATCGTGATCTTTAAGAAATATTCAGATAGGAGTTGGGGTAGTTAAAGATACCATGTGAGTGTTACTGAAATAAAAGAGAAAGCCACTAGGAAGATAGTCAGAATATCAAGTTCAAAAGAAACCCTACAAGCACATGAGCGAAAACTACGAATTATAGGCGAGAAAGGAAAAAAAATTCGAGTATTTGGTGTATTTGGCTCGCAGTTTTACAAGGGTCAGAAAATCCTCCCTAAATACTACAATGAAAAACTAGCTATGAAAGTAAGGAAGAAAGCTTTAACCTAAGCTCAATGACCTAAGGAGGAAATTGTCTTATAACAACAGTCTCACAACAACATTGTATGCACTCCATAAGAAAATGTCACCTACCGTGTCTAATGAACGAGAAGTAAAATCAGAAGTGATATTCAAGATCATATGAGTTGTATGGAATTCCAATATGCATAGGCACTAAGATAAGCTAAGTATGCAAGCAAATAGGGGGGCAGAAAGACCAAGAAAAGTAGTTGCTTAAGTTTGAAGAAATTTGGGATGGAACAAAAAGAATTATTCCATTAATGATCCAGAGTTAGTTACGTTATGAACGCACTTAAGAGTTTGGAGTTTTATACATGCAGCATATACAGCCATAGAAGATTTCAGTATAAATTAAAAGAAAGAATTGAGCCCAGGTCATAGACGAAGGATTGAATTATTAAAGGATTGTATCATGGATATTCCTCAGTGCCCATGAAAGGCTAAACGTAATAACTAATACCATGAACCACAGATTGGAAGGTAGTTTAAGCCTACATAAAGGCTGATCAGAAGAAGGAGGAAACTAAAGAGTTACATCAACGAAGTAAATCAGGCATCTGATTAGTGGACCTAGAAAATTGTAGAAATCGTGATTGAGAACATTACAAGATCACTCTTAATATTAGAGTACAAGAGAGATAGTACAACAACCATATTCTATAACGGCCCTACGATAAAGCCGATTAGAAAAGTACCAGCCTCATAAGAAGTCAGTATGAAGCTCCCATCGGATTGTGTATGCACCAAAGGTGCAAATATTATAATAGAGCTTCAAGCCGTTGATGTGAATTATACCTATGTAGAAGGGAGGTCATGAAAGAGATAGAAGATGTGATGCAAGATTTTATGGTATGTAAGGTAAAGGTGAACAACGTACGAGATACTCAAATGAAGAAGGTTGTGAATAGTCCATACTTCAGATAGAAGGCCAGAAGCGCTGAGACTCAATATCCAGGAATGATAGCGGCATTTTTTCAGTGGCATATCTTCTACCCTATGGCTTATAGGTATCGAGAGGTCTAGCTAAGAGAATAAAGAAGATTTAGAAACAATGTGATGTCTCGCTTGATGTTCCAGAATGACATAAGGAAATCTATGGTACAATCAAGTTGAAAGAAGGTTGCGAGTGGTATAAATAGACATGTATAGGTCGCAAGCTAAAATATGGTAAAGCGAGAGGGTTTTAGGAAGACAGAAGTAAGGACAAAAAAGGGCGAGTAAGAAGGTGACGAGAAATGGATAAGTCTTCGGAATTAAACCTAGGAAAACAAAAGAGCTGATGGTTTTTCTAAGTTATAGAAAGTTCCGTATAGCCTGAATGAACTCAAAGGAGTCTAAGACTAGTAGCATTTAGAAGAGATAGGATGTTGCCCTAGTAGTAGAATAAGGGTGTAATTGTGATAGATAAAGGATGCATTTTGGGCCTCCGTTTGAGTAATGATTTGAAGAAGAAAAGAAAAGGATTTCATGAACTGTACAGGATTAAAATACCCACATACGATGAATTACATGTGAAATACGATTATGAAAGCATGGTGTCGCCCCAGGTGGATCAGTCTAATTATTTCAGATGTTCCCCGATGAGACGTGAGCCCTAGTGATTACATAAGAAGTTTCAAGTTATCAGTGGAAAATTGTAGATCAATATTGAGGTGAATCAACAACGGATGGATAAAATTTACAAAGTAGGACATGAGATTAGACCATCATTCTTAAGATGAACAGTAACGAAGAAGAATTAAAGGACTGAGATTTATACCTATAGGATAAGCAAATGAGAGTAATCTAGAGTTTGGTAGCAGACCTTAACAATGATAAATCGAAGTGAGAGTTATGGTATAGTATGACCTACTTAGATGCAGTAAAGTCATACGAATGAATAACTAGGTCTATGAATTGAGATATAGCAATATTCGTAAGTTCAACAAAGTATCGAGCAAAGAACTTCAGTATACCTATAGATACCAAGAGGGAAATCTTATCAAGCATTGTATATGTTTACAAAGTGAGGCCTAGATATTGGCTAAATGCTGGAGAAGAAAAGGAGAGAAGAGTCGTATAGATGCACTTACAAAGTCAGAGTCGTATAGGCTACATGATAAAAGGTAGCAACAACTACAAGATTGGAAAAATTCCAACCATAAGTCGTGGTGTGATAAAGAGGCCTAAAGAGGGGAATGCCCTAGCCATTGGAGTTATTCTCCGAACAGCTGCCTAGATGGCAAGGAGAGTAATAAAGTGTTCGCAAGAGCTATATGTATACGGTGAAATCGGAGGGTCCAATTCCTCATCATCGAGGCACCTCAGAAGATCATCTCGAAAGCTCGAGGCTACAAGGCTATGGTCGAGTTTCCTCCCTCGAGGTTCGTCGACGCTCGACCATGGGACAATGTTGACCCCGGCTATGGTAGAGATGGGGAGTTCCCAAGGCGTGCAGCTAGAGCCGACAAAGTCTGTCAGGCTAGCCCAAACCCGAATCAGGGCGTCAACTAGCCGTCCCATCTCCATATCTTTGTAATTAATGCTATTTATACTATGATGGGATTTCTCCTCCTATAAAAAGGGGATCTTTGCCATTTTGTAACCATCCATGACTCCATACCAAAATACATAAGAACATTCTCTCTGCTCTCTAACACATTCTCTTGCTCTCTAACACATTCTCTTGATATTATTGCTTCCATTTATTATCTTCATTATTGTTCATCATTTATTTCTTATCATTGGCCATAAAGATACTTCGTTGATTTTATTACAACTCTTAGTTGCTCTCCAACAGCCTTCGATAGCTCCTAACCGAGCATCGAAATCGACCTCGAGTCCCCCGAATCGACAAGCTCGAAGGCCCCGATTGTTAACCTATCGGTTTGGTTATCACCTTATTCCTAACTCTTATCTCGTTTCTAAATCTCACGCATAGCATCAACTGCTTAACAACCAGCATAAAAATAGATCACATATTTTTAGAATCCCATAATCAAATTTAATTGTTATTACCATTTTCACGTTAAACAGTTTGGCGCCCATCGTGGGGCTAATAATAATAGTGATTATTTTCTTGCTAGTTTCATTACACAACGCAAGTTATCTTTCACACTTTTTCCTTGTCCAAAGATCTTTGATTTCAGTTCGAAATGTCCAACTCGGTAAACGCACTTGAAAACATCAACCTTGAAGACCATGGAGAAAATGGTATTGACGTCCCAGGTGTCGGTGTACTACTACGAAACCCTGAGGATGCACCGGAACCGATTCCCGTGGACCCGATTTCACGCGACGCTTAACAGGTCAATATAATCTTCCGCACCAACATGAGTGTGCACCAAGGAGACCAACAAGAAGCCCAGAAAACCCAAGCTCGGGAAGAACAAGAGGTTAGCCTTCATGTTATTTTTGGAATGTTGCAGGCACAATACCTGGCTATGGCTCAGCTGCAAAGTCACCAGAAAACTCCTAGCACGGTAGCACCTGGAATGGGGTCTCGAAAGGAAAATGATATACCGGGCCAAAAGGTGAACGAACCATGTCCGTATTGAATAGCCGGGCCCCTGACGGCGAAAAAATGTATACTTGTACAAAGTAATCGAGAATACTTTTATCAAAGCATTCCCATCGCTTCAAAAGAAACTCAGAATTTTTCGCAAAAATGACTCCTCCTGTCAAAAACGTCCGAACCACTCGGGGACTGGCGTCAACAATTCAACACCTAAAACGACCTCCGGGTGAACTCCAAACTCATAAGACCTCAATGAGGCAACATCAAAATCACAAAACTCTCCACAAAGCTGAAAGCGTCCCGAACGCTCGGGGACTACCGTCAATCGCCATCTCCATCGCAATGGCCTCGAGACGAGAAAGTCTCATAAACTCGGGGACTGCATCAATCGCCATCTCTATCGCAATGGCTCCCAGAGCCGAGAAAAGCTCGATAACTCGGGTCTACCGTCAATCGCCATCTCCACACAATGGCTCCTGAGCCGAGAAAGCTCGATAACTCGGGGACTGCCGTAATCGGGGTCTATCTGTATACGGTAAATCAGAGGGTCCAATTCCTCGTCATCGAGGCACCTCAAAAGATCATCTCGAAG
>NW_017673844.1:112253-117920 GCF_001879085.1 Nicotiana attenuata
GCTCGAGGCTACAAGGCTATGGTCGAGTTTCCTCCCTCGAGGTTCGTCGACGCTCGACCTTGGGACAATGTTGACCCCGGCTATGGTAGAGATGGGGAGTTCCCAAGGCGTGCAGCTAGAGCCGACAAAGTCTGTCAGGCTAGCCCAAACCCGAATCATGGCGTCAACTAGCTGTCCCATCTCCATATCTTTGTAATTAATGCTATTTATACTATGATGGGATTTCTCCTCTTATATAAAGGGGATCTTTGCCATTTTGTAACCATCCATGACTCCATACCAAAATACATAAGAACATTCTCTCTGCTCTCTAACACATTCTCTTGATATTATTGCTTCCATTTATTATCTTCATTATTGTTCATCATTTATTTCTTATCATTGGCCATAAAGAGCCTTTGTTGATTTTATTATAACTGTTACTCACTCTCCAACTACCTTCAATAGCTCCCAGCCGAGCATCAGAATCGACCTCGAGGCACCCGAATCGACAAGCTCGAAGGCCCGATTGTTAACCTATCGGTTTGGTTATCACCTTATTCCTAACTCTTATCTCGTTTCTAAATCTCACGCGTAGCATCAAATGCTTAACAACCAGCATAAAAATAGATCACGTATTTTTAGAATCCTATAATCAAATTCAATTTTTGTTACCATTTTCACGGTAAACACTATAGGTTATAAAAATGATAAGCGCATCAGTCAACATTCGAGGACGAATGTTCCAAAGGGGGAATGATGTTACACCCCATATTTTCGTATGTGAAAGTACGCAATAAATAAATTGATAAAAGCTCAAAAATGAGCTATTATATCCCACATTTTCGTACGTTAAAGTTTTGCCGTAAGCTAATCGAAGAAAGTTCGGGAATGAGATTATTTTGGGATTATAAGTATTATGCTACTTAAACAAGTGATCAGTAAATCCGTGGAGGCGAGAGGGTGACCGAGTGGAAGAAAATGAGTTTCGTCAAGTTTGACATTTTGAGGTAAAATACGGTCCGAGCTATAATACCCCGTATTTAGTGACTAGTGCCATACAAGGTACCGCATGACCATGATAGTAAGGTGTATAAAGTGTGATAAAAGTGAGTAGTATTTTAAGTAATTAGAGATAATTGGTTAATTATTATATTAAGTGGGTAAGTGTAAGAATTATCTTGTCCACGTGGGACCACGACAACTAAAGTAAGCTATGACTAATATGTGTTCTACGTTGGTGTCACACTTTGGGGACAAGAAGTCTTACTAAGCATTAAAATTATAAATGGGGCCTACCAACCAGATTGTTAAAGAATGAATTTTGAACACGAAGAAATCATTTTGAAACTCTTTGGACGTAAGCTTGCTAAGAACGGTGGAGGTCACCATTTTTTAAAGACCTCTTTATCTTGGAATATCTTTACCTTACTTCATTAAGGGATTCATATGAGATTATCAAAGTTCTATTTATCTACAAGTAACGGGTCTTCTGCAGCATAGAATTCATATGAGATTATCATGTAATCACAACGAGATTTGCAATTCTAAGGGAGTATGGTACAATCTTTCTCAAGAACATCATACGGATTGTTTCCTACTTACATCCGCCGTTACGTATTTTCGCAAAAGACTTATGTTAGTGGAAATTTCAAGATAATCGGTTCAGATATGTTAAGGCTATCCCTTCTTTCCTTTTGGCATGATCCATATGATACAAACGAAAGAAGCAATTGCACAATTTCCATAAATGACTCTATTCATAGAAGTATTAGAAGTGCCTATGTTCTTGAATTCCCATATGTCTTATTATTACATCATTTGTTCATGGGTCTCATAAAATACATAAGTTGATAAAGTTTATTTCATGATATTAATCAAAGGTATAATGGTCTTATAATACTCCGAAAGATTTTATTGCGTACTTCTCATGCATTGCATTCATGTACATTGACCCATGACCATATATATATGGGATATGGGAAAAGGTTACGGCGTTATATACGCACCACCACCTGATCAGCTGGTATACGTTGATGATTTGCCCACAGTGGCCGAGATAATATGATGGGATGCCCTCAGAGGCTTGATGGTGTTATGAACATATATACCCATGCATGGTATGACATTTATGCACATATGCATGACATTATAATATTAAATGATTCACAGAGCTATTCTAATATACATGTTGAGTCTTTTACTCCATGTTTCTCTCATGTCTATTATTTACTGATTTTCATTCATTACATACTCGATACAGTACTTGTACTGACGTCCCTTTTGCCTGGGGACGTTGCATTTGATGCCCGTAGGTCCTGATAGACAGGTTGAGAGTCCTCCAAGTAGGCTATCAACTCAGCAGAAGACGTTGGTGCGCTCCATTTGCTCCAGCGTTGCTTATTTGGTTAGTATCATTTAGACATGTATTGATTGGTATGTCGGGGCCCTGTCCCGGCCTTATGAAGTTTATGTACTGTTAGAGGCTTGTAGACATATGTCATGTATATGAAAGACTATATGGCCTTGTCGGCCTATGTTCAGTATACGAGTGATTATTTTGGCCTTATAGGCCCGTACGTCATATGTATAAGTCAGTATATAAGTTTGGGTTGTTTTATATCGAGTGTTCTCTCCTGTTTTATTCTTGTTACCTCATACGTCCCTTCTGGCCTATTTACCCATGTTGATGTAATGAGAAAGATACGTTACGTTGGTACTAGGTTGAGTAAGGGCACCGGGAGCCCACCGCGGCCTATCGGTTTGGGTCATGACAAAACTAGAACTGGAGTTGTGGTCAAGGTAGTCTTGAGCTTCTGAAAGCTTTCCTCACGCTCATCCGACCACCAAAATGGCGCACCGTTCTAGGTCAACCTGGTCAAAGGCACTGCAATTGACGATAAACCATCCATAAAGCTACGATAATATTCAGCCAAGCTGAGAAAACTCCGAATCTCACTAGTTGAAGACGGTCTGGGCAAACTCTGAACCGTCTCTATCTTTTTTGGATCCACCTTAATCCCCTCACTGGACACCACGTGCCCCAAGAACGCCACCAAACTTAGCCAAAACTCGCACTTGGAGAACTTGGCATAAATCTTCTCCTCCCTCAACCTCTGTAGTACAATCCTTAGATGTTGTGCATGCTCCTTCTTGCTACGTGAGTGTAAGGGCCTGTAAAATTCTTCCTAAAAACTGGAATTTCATGGTGCCCAGTTAGGATTATGTGTTAGAGATTGTTGAAAGCGGTTCGAACTTTTTGGATTTAACTATGCATTAAAAAGTTTAAGGAAAATGTTTTGCAGATGTGTGCATTTCAAGGAAAATGTTTAAGGAAAATGTTATGCGGCCGCATAATGGCCGCAGAGTGAGGCAGTCTTTTGGGCCAACTTTGATGCCATTTTCGTGGCCCATTATGCAATCGCATACCCATTTCGCGGGCCGCACATTGGTCGTACATCTTTCCTTGGACTTTTGCAGAGGGAGGTTCTGCGGCACATTATGCAACAACAGAACAGGTCGGTGGGCCGCATAACGGCCGCAGAGTGAGGCAAACCAGCCCAATTCCCAAGGGCCCTTTTTGCGGTAATTTCGCGGACTGCATAACTATTATGCGACCACAGATTTGTGTTGGGGCTCCTATGTTCTAATTTTTAAACCCGACCCCATTCTGTTAAAACACCCACATTAGTCCATTTTGAGCATATTTCTCTGATAGTTAAGAGTGAGGGAAAGGATCCTAGAGAGAGTAAGTGGTCTTCATCAATTTTTCTTCAATTCTTGCTTAATCACCTTGAAGATTATCAATAGAGGCACCTAGGTCTCCTTACCAAGAGGTAAGAATCTATACCATATCTCTTAAATTCGAAATTTCTACTAAAAAGGGTAATTAGCAAGATGGTTCATGGGCTTGAGGGTTGTTTGTTTTGCATGCATGGGTGGTGAAAGAATGTAGGAAGAATGTGAGCTAAAATGGTAAGGAATGGGGTGTGGGGTGGTGTAGTACTTCATAAAAAGGGTCGTGAACCTTAATACGCACACAAAGTGATTGATAGAATGCTCAAGTGAGCTAGAATTACAATCGTTTTTCTAATTCTGGGTTCAATTTTGCTATATTATTAAAATAGATTGAAGTTGCTAAATTCCAGATCAGCTTAAAGTTTAGGGGAGCTCAATTAAGGTATGTATGGCTAAACCCCTTTCTTCTTAGAATCGAACCCCCGGTGTTCGTGTAACTGGCATAAGTCCGTAAATTGATCATACTAGAATTGGCAGCCCTAATGTGTTGTGTTGAAAGATTCATGTACAATAATTGTTCTAAATGTTTACCATGTCACCATGCTATTTGAGAATGTGTTTAAAATGTGGAATATGTGTTGATAAAGGTCAAGAATTCATGTCAAGAATCGAATAAAGCGTGCAATGCTAATTTGTATGAAAAGCCTCTGTGTGATTAGGATTTTCTAAGTTTTCCCCTTATGTGTGCAATACCTTATATGATAGGCCTTATTGATGTGGATGATAATGTTATTAGAATGTATAAAAAGGGAAACTTGAATTGTAAGATACGACCAACTACCAAGAACGACTTAATAAATGAGGCTACTCGTGCCATGTAATGAAAGATGGGAAGGAAATGTGAATTGAGATGAACGACTGAAAGGATAGGTCTCAATTGAGATGGCCTAGCTGATCAAGCCGTGATCGAACACCATGCCGCACACATAGTTGGAACTGTGCCGGATTGATTGATTGAAATTGTGGATATGGTTGATGTCTCAAATAAGATGACCTAGCCCGGGTCGAGATCAGAATCCATGTAGGAACATGATGGTATTGTGGATTGTGGCCCATGGCACTAAGATTATCAACCTAATAAGATGAAAATTGAACCGGAAACTATGTGATCCTTACTTGATGTTTTCGTATTTGTTTGAAGCTCTTATTGTACATCATGACTGCTTCCCCTTTGTTTCATTGTTTAAGATTGGTGTTTAGCCTTACATACTAGTACTATTCGACAGTACTAATGTCCCTCTTACTAGGGGTGCTACATCTTTAAATGGATGTAGGTGGTTCCACAGCAGACAGTATTGATCGCAGCTAGTGGCGCTCCCCCTTTCCAGCTAAATTGGTGAGCCCCTAATTATTTCGGTATCCTACATCTTTTGTATCTTATGTTCACCTTCTTATCATATTTTGAGGTATAGCTGTTGCCGGCACTTTGTAGCACTTTCTTTTGTATCTACTTAGAGGCTCCGTAGACATTATGTGGGTTGTATATGGGTGTTGGTAAGGTCAATGGATTATGTTGTGTTTTGGATTCTTGTTCCACTAAATCGTAAGGTGTCTGTATTTTGAAACTAATCAATAATATACCTAATGAATTGGCTTAGTAATGTACTTGTATGATCTCCTAGTGTCTAATTAATGAAATCATGTCTTCTCTTGATCGGAAGTGAGTTGGTTAAAGAGTGTCTAACGGGCTTACTCGGCCGGGTTCACTCGGTTGAGCGTCGGTTGTGCTCCCCGAGCTTGGGCATGACAGTGAGTACACCAGGATATTATTTATAAATACTATGACAAACGAATCAGGATATGGATAGAATACCCTTTTTATTAGATGCATGAATGTGTTGGGTGTTGGTCAGCCCAAAAAGACATCACAAGGAAAATGTCCGAAACCAT
>NW_017673845.1:0-8372 GCF_001879085.1 Nicotiana attenuata
AACACCCACGTAATACTAATGGAAACACGAAATATGCTATGATATCATATCAAACAACAGTTATTCGGAATTTGCAGTTTAAAGTCTACAGAAAATAGCGAAAGATCCAATTGATGTCGTCAACACATGCAGTACTAAAGTTCCTCGAGCAAGCAGAATGTTGAACTCATCTCTTCCAACCAGGGTGAAGCACCTTTTCTGAAGAGGGAGCCAGAAGGTAATCATTGAGTCAGTGAAGTTTTCAAGTTGATGAAAGTAAATGAGCTTGTAACTATCAATTCTGAGATGATCTAAGAGAACCATTTATTAAAAGATAAAGAGCGCAAACAAAACAAGAAAACACACTATCACAATGAAGGACGCAACTAATGCCAGGTCATTATTTACATATGAAAGTGCTTTGACATATAGAATGGTACTAGAATCATGCATTTACTTTTCTGATTAGTTACTTGAGAAAAAACAAGATATATATGCTTTTCTTATTTATTTATTCTTAAAAAAACAAAAGATTAAGCATACTTTTCTTGGCTTAATTAAAAAGTTCCCACAAAAAAAAATTTCAAAGCAACACAAAATAAAGAAGGCCCAACAAAGAAAACTCACATCAACCTACGGGAATTTCATTACATACCCCAGCTATTGGAAACAAAACAATCATCTCAGATAGCAAGAAACATGTGACAAGATCAACTTGTAACTACAATGTCCCTATTCATTGCTTCTTACCATCTTTAGAAGATGACATTGGTCTGTTCTTATTTCCACCTTTTCCATTAGCTTGCATTGGCCTTTGCACTCGAGGTGACGACGTGTTCAATTTGCCATTGGTAGAGGATGGTAGAGAATGACGCCGAACAAAACCATTTTCAGCTCCATCTTCACTTACCTTAGCAGATCCTTGAGCTTTAAGCTTCGCCTTAGCAGATTGAGTGGCAGCCATATAACTAGGCACGTTTGCTGTATTCTGTGAAATATTCTCAGAATTCTCCTGCTTGGTGGGAAGAGATTTCCTCCTCCTAGTTCTTTCTTTGGCAGTGTGATCTTCCATCGAGCTAAGCTCCTCGTTGACGACTGGGCTGTTTGCAGTGTTCCCAACATCCTCCAATTGCTGTTGCTCAGTGGTAGGATGATCAAGCAGTTCATTACTTGGTTCATCCACTGCTACAGGTAAAGGAGCTTCAGTTACAGCCAATTTCTCAATTTCAGGAGCTGAATCACTCGTTTTCTCAGAAGAATTAACCACCATTTGTTCAACATCTGGAGCTGAGGATTTTGATGTTTTAGCTTGAGCTTGAGCCTGAGCCAGATTAGGAGTTTGTTGTACCTTCTCAGTTTCTGTTTCCGACCTTTCTGAAGGTGTTGCCAAAGCTGCAGAAACTTTTCTTAAATTGCGCTTGACTTTCTCAAGTTCATTTTGAGGCTGATCTGGCACTGGCTCTATGTGAGGATGTGAGAATTTCCTTGGGTTACGTTTAGCTTTTTCTGGTTCAGAAGAACTTACAGCATAAGCATCTCCATTTGCTGATGTAAGAACCTTCTTGACACTTCGTTTTGATCTTACTACTTCTGTTTCAACACTCTGCTTGTTACCCTGTTTCTTCTGCGACTTTGCTTCAACAACTTTCTTTGGTTGTGGAAGTGGTTCCCAAAACCGAGATAGTGACCATCGTTCAAGCCATTGCCAAGCTGAATTAGGTTCACACTCATCATACTGAAGGCTCAAGGGCATGGCTGTTGGCACTGCCATAAGTAGCTAAAACAAGACAAGAGATTACCATCAAATACAGAATTTTGTCTACATCATAAAAATAATAAGAATTACTTCACAGTCCCAAATGGTTGGATTATTACTATTTGAGTCAAACTGTTCCAAAATGATCTATTCAAATATTTTTGTTTAGAAAAGATTGTCATTTAATACTTTTCATGCAATTCCCAGATACGTAAATTATACTCCAAAATTACTAAAAAATGTTCGATATCATACTAAACATTTGATGAGTTGACTCTCGTACTCTAAACACCGCCATTCTTTTTGAGACGGAGGGAATGATATATCTGTTCCAATTTCCTATGTTGATTTTCTGACCTTCACATCAACTTTAGGTAGTAAACGGATATCCATTAGATATTTGTGATACACATACTACAGGTCAGGCTTCGTCATTCAAATCAACATTCTCCTTTGTAGTGCCGCACATCTAGCATAGTCACTCTACTGAGGCATTAAAGATGAATTTACTACCACATTTGTTCAACTTTCTCAGAAATAATAGTACAAAGGAACAACTTCAGCAAAAGATTAATGCAAAATGTTACAGATCAGATAAGAATCATTCTGCAGCCACATTGCAGTAAATGAAACCAATGATGCCAAAAATCAGTAACACTTTTGCACTCTGGATATATAGATGTTGAACCTGTATCAGAGAAACCAGACTTTCTGACCTTCTAAGATGCATCCCTGCAGTTTTACTAATCTTCCCTCACCCCCTAATTTCATTACACATTGGGGACATTTCCAGGTTCTTAGATAAAACTCAATCACTTCCCAGACCCATCTCCTTGTACGTGGTTTTCTCTATTTTGGCACCTCCCTGACCCATCTTCAACCATTAAACCACCCAAAAGTAAAAGGATAAAGCAACATTTTCATTTTCTAACTCAAACCAAATATATTATCAGCCACACAGGTCTGCAACTCGACGCCAATCTAGGGCCAAAAGGGGAAAAAGA
Organism: Nicotiana attenuata; assembly: GCF_001879085.1. Classification (NCBI taxonomy): domain Eukaryota; kingdom Viridiplantae; phylum Streptophyta; class Magnoliopsida; order Solanales; family Solanaceae; genus Nicotiana; species Nicotiana attenuata. The sequence goes on from NW_017673845.1 coordinate 2,740, forward strand.
AGAGAAATAATACCTAACAGGAAAACCCTGTAATACAACAAAAACTTGTCAGTTAACAACGGCGCAGGGAGGTCAACAATACCTTGTGTGGAAATGCATTAGCTGTCAGTTTTGAAGGCCTCTGCTCAGGATTCTGGTTAAACAAAGAACACATGGAACACAGAGTCAATAGCCAAAACAATTTGTACCAACATGAATAAGTTCAAAATAGATACTACAATCTGTCAAAGCTGACAAGATGGGAAAAGAAAAGCAGTAGCAGATACTCGTCTTATATTATAACAAAAGTCAAAAAAACATTTGATGTAAACAAATCCAAACTTTCTTTCTTATTACTTTCCACTTCCATTTTCCTGATTGTCCAATTTTATGTGCACTTCCTCTTTTGGATTGTCCCAAGTGTTTGACACACTATAAAACCATGAAAATCAATTACATTATTCTTCGCCTTTAATAGTTTGTGCGCATTGATAATTTACATATAGATATGGATGTGATGTTTTTCAATCAAACTATACGAGCTATACTTCTTCTATCACTAAAGTGTTACAGGTTAGTTAAACTCGCTACGAGAATAATATTGAAGTCAACCTAACTCCTCATATATCCTAATAAATATCAACTCCATCTTGTTCTTATGCCTATGCTTTTATAAGCGGGAAAAAAAAGGAACTAGAATACAAGCAAGCAAGGGGAAGAAAAGCATCATAGATTGTATTGCAAGAGTTACCTTAAGTTCTCCAAAACTATACTTTCTAACCAGCTGATGCCCAGAATGTAAGAGTCTAACACTTTGACCACGAGCTAATGCCTGAATCCTGACAATTGCCTGCATGCAGCGTAGAGTAGCAACTGCCTGCCTCCTAACCAAGTGCCCACGAATAAGTGCTTGTAGCCTTATGATACCTTTGAGAGCTCGAAAAGCACGACGAGCCTGAGGAAAGATACCAGTGGATAAGGACATAGCACAAAGAACAATTGAAAGGTGGATCATGCTTTGAAATTAGAAAAGGGAGAAACACCGAAGCTTCTTCAGTTTTTAAGTCCAACTAGTGCGTTTTACCTAAAGCTATGCATTTGTAAAGAATTTATGCTGGTTTGCAAAAAATGACAATTGACTATTTGACTTAACAGAAAAGGCTCCAAATCTAATGCAGAATTAATTTACACAAGCAGATAATTAGGAACCCTAGTGCCACACAAGCAATGTCTTTGTAGAGGATCACATAACTTCTACTGCCTCAATTAAGCAGAAACAAGGGCTCTAAACTCCTACAGATTTTAGACATTATGCACATAAACATTCAAACTGTTCCGCAATCTAGAGGGACACGATCCATTAGAGTGAATACCTAAAATCTTAATTCAGAACTGAATATCAAATTAAACTCTTAATAGACCGTACGGACTTTCTTTAGAGATCAAAGCTGTAAATTCTGCTATTAAACAGTACCAAGTAACCCCTAAAGGCTGCTTGTGCTTTGGTGGCAGCATGCTCTAGCCTTTCCAGCTCAGCATCATCTGTGGAAATTTCCCCCTTAACATGCGGATCTGTTTCGTGTGTTGCAGAAGATAATGAGGCGGTTTCACATGCAAAGTCAGTGCTTGTCCCCTTTTCCAATCCAGCCTGATCACACTCACCACCACCATCCAAATTCTGAACTGGTGGATCCAAAGTTGGTGAATTCAGAGCTAGATCCCCCAATGGTGCTTTTGCAGACGATTTTTTCTCACCCGTAACATCCTTCATACAAAACATAGATTAAGATAGCAGATACCTCTAAGTAACTTAATAACATAGAGTAACAAAATTAAAAAGAATCTTCAGCAGCAAAGAGAATTTCGGAGGAAATTTGTAAAATGGCATCAAACTACTTGAGTTAATAAGGAATAATGATGCAAGACATGCAGCTGAGCTAATTTCCAAAATCTACTTAGTATGACATGAGAGTGATGCATTTGCACTGCAACTCTCACTTACACCTAAGTAGGGTGAGAGAGAGAAAGGCGGAATTGAACTCATTTTCCTTTGATTGCTAATTAAGAAACAGAAGTGCCAAATTGCTGAAACCAGATCGAACCAAACACGAGAAGTACAATTTTCATAAATTCTCTGTAATGCTGTAGAATTATGACATAATAAAAAATACTCTGTTATACCTTAGTTAAATGAGACTTGGATGATTTCTTGCCAAAAAGCACAGCCTTGATCCATTTGGCCGGAGATTTCCCCATCGCAAACAGCAAGCCGCTCACCTAAAGTGGATTTCAACTGAATCCTGCACTATTCAATTAAAAAAAACAACTTCTCCTTAAAACAAGTAAAACGTGTGCACTAGATCTGAGCTAAAACCACAAGAAAAAAGCAAATTGATAATTGAAGGCATGCAAAATTAAAGAGAAAACAAAAATGTGGAGTAGGGTTTAGAGAGCAAATGTAGGTCAGATCTGAGAAGTACCTGATGAATTGGAAGCTGCTTTTAAGATCCCAAACTTAGCATAGCTGAATTGAAAGTAAAAATTCCAGAGAGAGTGAGCTACAGAGAAATAACAGAAATCAGGTAAAAGATTGATTGAGCTGAAAGCTAAAAGGAAAAAAGAAAATGCAGCTGCTAACAAATGAGCAGGCCCATTAGGCCATAGCCATCCATACCTTGTGGAAGATGGACCCCTCCACCGCCTCTCTCTTACTTCTCTCTCTCTCTCTCTCTCTCTCTCTCTCTGGAATTGGATTCTGTGAGTAGTAGTGAATAGTGGACTGGTACATATACGATTGAGTACAACTGTATACTGTAGTTGTTGTTATACTGTCGCTTTTAGTAAAGTTGGTGATTTCCTGCTAATCTACTTTTGAAATTTTCATTAAATCACACGTCGTCGTTTGAGGAAAATATCCTGTATTATGAGTTCTTTAGATGCACCTAAACTCATCATGATTATAAATTAGAGTAGTGTTAAACTACCTAAACCAAACCAAATCCTGTCAACATTCAACAGTCACTTCTTTCTTTGTTTTTGATTTATTCCTTTTTCAAAATGAAAGAAAACAAGTCTTCATGTGACATTTCATTAGTTAAGGTGTCACATTTTAAACAGTAATGTGATCATTTGAATTTCAATACTTTTGTCATTCCGACAGTTTGGATTGGAGATGAAATTTTTGGTTTGTATTTTCCGTTTTCGGATTGAAAAATTGACTGTCCAAACTCAATCGAAATAAATTCGAATTAGACCGAATTTTCTAAATTCGGATTAATCAATTTGGATATTTTGGATTTTCGGTTTTGATCTTATAAGTTGAGATGTTTCTTCTCCTTCTTCTTCTTCTTACGATAATAATATCCAAATGAAGTATTCATGTTAAATTTGCCCAAAAAGTTCCCCATTCTCACCACAATCATCCAAACAAAGACATTAGTAAGGCCGATAAGAAGTAGCAATAGTAAAATCATTACCAAATGGAGTATTCTGATAGTAACTTAATATAATTAGTGGGTGCCTGGACATAAGAGATTAGTAAGGCCGATAAGAAGTAGCAATAGTAAAATCATTACCAAATGGAGTATTCTGATAGTAACTTAATATAATTAGTGGGCGCCTGGACATAAGANCAACATCTTTTTTGCTTCTCCCTTCCCATGGAGAAATTCAAAAGGAATTACCGAATTACTTGCCACAACTGTAAAGTCAATTACTTGATGCTGCTCCAAATCTCCTTTGAAGATTAGACATTGACAAAATTTTCATCCAGGCAATCTGTAAATTATATTAATGTTATAATTTTCTTACAGTATAACAATCAAAAGTAAATCAAAAGAAAGAACGATAAAAATAAAATGTTGTTAAATTCTTAATCCTTCCAATAAACTTCAAGGATTATGTGTGTAAATGCCTAATGTTGGGTGTGACAACGTGAAAAGAACTTGGAAGAAGTGAGAATCAAAAATCAGATAAATAAGTCGATTTATTAGTGCATAGTTATGACTCCATTTTAGCAGGATGACATATTTTTTTAATATGAAAAAATCGTGACATACCTGGTATTCTTCTACCAATTTCTGGCTAACCACAGTCCCTTGTTCTCCATTTTTATTTTCACTCATGGGAGGGCAGGAAAACAAAGAAAGGCTGTACTTTCAAATTCAAATGCAATTGAGGAAATCAAACATGAATAAAAATGTTACACAAACTATACTTTCAGATGATATATCAAGTAAAACAAATAAAGTTACAAAATAATATAGGATTAGAATTGATTTTCTAGAGAGCAAAATTCTTTCTATTGGAACAGTCCTTGAGCATTGGAACTATTTTTGAGTTATGGAAAAAAACTAATGCATAGACAGAAAATAGAAAGATTTAAAGGAAAGAAATAAATAGCAATAATGATGAGGTTTAAGTGAAGAAAAAATGTAACGGAAAAAAGTATAGAAACGTTTGAGGAAAAGAGATGAATAGTATATTAATGATGAAATAAATAAATAAATAAATAAGGAATACTTAATTGTTAGCAAATTTTAAATGCAAAAATAAGGAAAAATGTCTAAAATCTAAGAAAAAAGATAAATATGATCCTTGGCCAAAGAAACATGCCACATCATCTTTTATTTTCCCAGCTTTATTATATATATAGATGCATACTCGTATATTATTATGTACAGTAGAAAGGAAACCTAAAAAAAGATGATATACTAACATAAAAGATACTTACGTGTTCATTTCCACAAATTAATAAATACCAAAAAAGTAATAATTAATGCTTTCGCATAGTGGTCCCATTTTATTTCAGTTATATTGGTAATAATGATACTACTATTAATATGTTAAAGATTAGTATAATACTTGACTTTTTAGTTCTAAAAAATATTAAAGAAGGTAGTCCGTAAGGAATTTAGTTTATGTGTGTATGACCGCTGTTTCTTTTCTTTAGTTTTTCTATTATCATGTTGTTGTTATTGTTCTCTTTCCACGGCTTCTTTATTATTCCTTTCGGTCTAAAATAAGTAACTTTTTGTATGTTTTCACACAGATTAAGAAATCTACCTTCTAACATTAATTAGCAATGAAATTGATCATATTAACCTTTACTATCTCACATAAACACTCCTAACACATATTCCAGCACTATTTACTCCAAGGGTAATGTAGGAAAAAAATAATTAATTCATTCTTAAAATCTGGAAAAATCACTTATTTTAAACCACAAAAAGAAGGCCAAAAAATCACTTATTTTGGACCGGAGGGAGTACTGTATTTCCTTTTCACTACTGTCGAGGTTTTGCTTTTCTTGAGCCAAAGGTGTATTGAAAATAGTCCTTCTAATTTTACAAGGTAGGGGTAAAATTTGCGTATATACTATCCTCTTCAGATCTCATTTGTGCGATTATAGTGGGGTTGTTATTATTGTTGTTGTGTGTATGATTCTCTAGATAGACACTTTGTCTTTTGATTCCAAATTTGCAGATACTTAGGGACTAATGAGAGCGATATAATAAGCTGTAGGAAGAAACCTCCAACTAAAGGAAAAATTGAAGACAAAGGTGAATAAATGACAACGCATCCCTATCCAAGTAACCATCAATATGCACCTTTGTAATGATTTAAAGCTTCGGTCCCCCACCCCCCTCCCCCCC
>NW_017673845.1:8392-78949 GCF_001879085.1 Nicotiana attenuata
CATTAGGTACACCAAACAAACTGACTCTTCTCATTATTCCTCAACTTACCTATAGGCCATGTGCTTTCTTTTTTACTTGCCAAACGAACCGCAATTTCATCTTGCATTTCCCAATTTTTCTTATACTACAAATGGATTGCAGCAAAATTCTTTAACTACCGTTATTAACAAAATTAATTCTTTCTACATCCCTGTCAAAAATTCAAATACATATTATGTACATTGGTTTTCTTCAATGATTTTACTTTTTCCTTCTTTCTTTGTACAAGAAAATAAGAGAAAGGGATCAGGAATCGACACGGTTCCTGTAGAATTATACGTGTTTCCTTATCAACAGACATAAATATCACTCCTTAGTTGGCTCTTTTAGATGAATTGAATGGCTTCAAACTCTAACCTAAACGTGTAGACTTCATAAAGGATTCTTCCTGTCTGAACAACGGTAAATTCTCTTTTTCTTGTGTTGCTATTTACCATCATGATACTTCAGTGAATCGAGACTGATTGTACCATCTAATTGTACCATCTAATTGTTCGATTGAGCAAGTGTCGCTCGTCAACAATGATACGTTAGAGACCTACGTAGTGCAGCTCGGGAGATTCAATTGTTATAGCATGTTATATTACCAGTAAAGGGTGGTGGAATAATAAAAAGTCATTCACTCTTAATCAAAAGTTTCTGGTTCGAGTCTTGAGAATAAAGTCCAGTCCTTTTGATAGAGAGGATTGAAACCGTAGTAAGCTTTCTATGACACGAAATGGAATTAGCTCAACCAATAGATTTCAAACATCAAAGAGTTAAACTAAAAAAGCATGTCATATAATATAGACGACGTGTATAGCAATGAATGTAGTAGAGGTCCCTGTGTTGGCAAGACGAGGAGTATATGCCAATGAATCCACCGACAATGGTAGATCCTCGTAAATTGCCAAGCTTAGCTTAACAAGGGGTAAAGGTTATTTTTTCTGCATCATCCCACTGCGCGTTTTCCTTGTGACCAACATCACGAGAGAGACAGTCTCAATCGTAAAGCAATGGAATGTATTATAGAGTTCCATGTGGTTGCGAGGCAAACAGTATATACTACCGACAGTTTTAGATGCTTGTAAAATGCAAGTAACGCATAGCTAACAAGTGTAATGACGGACTTATCTGGTATCCAAGAGAAAATGTCCTTTTCCTTTTGTTTCCCACCGTGCGTTTTCCTTGTGACCAACTTCACGAGTGTTACCGTTCACCGACTCGGTTTAGAAAAATAAGGTAATTATAGGATTTTCTGTCACACAAAACCGACAGCCATGCTAACAGACAGCGATTAAATACAACAATAAGGAGCATCATCCAGTTGTCTCCTGCTCACCCTCAATCCGAAATTTGTGAGGAAAAATATACACACACATAATGGAAAAGTTGTTGATGCACTTTGTAAGCGATAAAACAATCAAAAAATAGAGGAAGGGTAAATCGTAATCAAATATAATAATTCTAGAGATGCAAAGATGATAATGTTTGTTATAGATCCAGTGTTAGAAGGATGACAATGTATGTTCAAAAGATATATTAATCGGAAGTAGAGATATAGAGAGAGAAAGATAGAAAATGAGAGAGTTGTATTTGTTCAGATAGATCCCTCTTTACAATGTGGAGGTCTCCTTTATATAATAGAAGACCTTCCTCGAAAGAATCAAAAAGTTACAGAGATAGGTAACGTCTTTCTAGTGTAGACGCCGAGTTCTAAACGATGCCGCTTTCGTCCTCACGGCCGAGTTGTACCCGCTACGTTGGTCGGCGTACACTCATTGGGCGCGCCCGCTGGCGTAGAGATACTGAGGGTTAAATTTGACCCTATACAATAACGATCATGAATATGTGGACTTCAAAACAATAAACAATCGTTATCAAAGGTAATTGTTAAACCAACACGACGACGACACAGAGATCTTAGTAATCGAGGGTCGAGAGAGCCAAATATCCTAGTCTAGTGATCATCTTATGTTGCCAGATAGATTCTTGTCATCTACCTTAACATGAAAAAGCGTATCAAACCAGTTGCTGTTTCCAATCCCTAAAACCTCCTCCTTATGGGCAATCCATCTTCTGATGTCCTTCGCCTCAAACCCTGACTCATCATTACCAGCCATACCAGCTGAAACAGATTTAACTGCTTATATAGCTCTTCTTAGTCAATACACACCATGGAGGCAAGCAGTGGGTATTTCAGCTGCACACCTGTAAAACTCATCTACGGAAAAGATTATAATTAGGAATCAAATAATAAAAGATCAATAGCCACTACCTCGCCTAAATCCAGATGCTCTTTTATTGTGTGCCTCACACAACTTACATTAGTTGTGTGAGACTCCTTTTTCTCTCAGGACCCCAAATCTTACACTTCTGGGTCCACAAAACTGTGAGACAAAAAAGATGTCTCATACAATTAGTGTCAGTTGTATGAGACACAAAATAAAATTTTCCATTGCTCTTCATTTAGTACTATTTTTTTAATCCGAAGCTATTCAATTACTGCGACCACACAAAAAGGCAAATATTCTACTCCTTCATGACGTTTCATAATTGTTTGACAGTTGCGGCAAGTAAAACCACAACCTACTTCTTGCAACATCTAGTAATGTAACCATCCCTTTGGATGTCATTGTATGCGCCTCCAACTAAGAACCGCACTATAACAGTCACTGCAGCTCCAATATTGGGTGATAATTCAACATTGATGGTCCTGCAATTCTGCAATACCCATTTAACAGATCCTATGGCCTGAAATTAAAATTAGCCAAGAAATATGTGCAACTTAGATCTTTACAGCGACACTCAGACAGGCAGAAGATTTTTGACTTATCTCCTCAATTACTTGGTGTTAAAAGCCCAAATCTACCTATTATTTACTTGCTCCATCGGACAATGATAGATGAATGATATTGCATTCACAGTGAATTAAATTGCTAAACAAAAATATCAGATGTTTATCCATTTTTCATTCGGTCTCATAGGACCAACAGAAGAGAGCTTCAAATAATTTGGATACAAGAGATCATATGTACAATGTCTCATGGTCGAGTAGCAGAACATGAAGATTAAGGCAATCAGAGTTTCCTACAACACATAAACGGACAATTTCCTGCTACATTTATTTTTAATGTAGCAACAGCACTGAAAAGTTTTCAGCTTGACACAGGCATCCCTACCAGGAAAATCTCCCATAACAGATTCAGCCTGAGAGATGTTAGTCTGCTGTCCAGCTCTGCTCAACAATCTCACGCACCTTCCTGTTGTACTCGCGCTTATTCTCACTAAACATGCGTGCTGCTTCTGAATTTGCTGGCGAGTTTGGGTTTGGATCACAGAGCAAAGACTGCATTTGGAAAAAGTCACACATTAGGGGCCGTTTACAAGCAGACATGCTAATGCTAATGCTTTCTCGGTTCAGTTTCATTTACTCCAGCCCACGTTTATTACCGAGTTTGGTTAATGGGAATTGACTTGACTATCTTGGTCCCACACCAGACATCAATTAAATTTTACAAACAAATGATAAGATTCAGAAATAGAAAACACTACTGACCACCAAAAACTGAACTGGACCTTTATGGAAAGATAACAAAAATATGGCGGTGACAGATCTTTTGAACTCCCAAGATTAGTGCCTAGGTGAAACATAATGAAATAGACAGAATGATATTGAGCAGCTAAGACAGACAGGCACCAACTGAGCAGTGTCTCAGATGGAATTGAACCCAAGTAAAATTGTTTGAACCAAATAAATTTAACCAAAAAAAAAAAAATGCCTCTTAAGCATTTATAGACATAATCAATGTTCTAAGAACAAGGACCTGTTTGCTTTGGATTGATTCTTTTCTGTTATATTATTAATTTGTTGAATAAGTTAATTTTCTACTAGTGAAAATGATATCAAGCACAGTATATAGCATCTATGAACATCTTTTATCATCTAATTTGGACCAAAAAATGAAGCCTGCATTCCCAACTTATCCAAAATAACAGATATCCTGTTCTCATCATTGTACACTACTCTGCCACCAGTTCAAACAGAGAAATGCAAAGGAACACATAATCTATACGTGTCCACTAACACCTACATCCAAGGAGCTACTTGACCACCAAGAATATCATGTCTTAATAGTAGTATACTATCAGTACAGAATATGAAGTATAAAAGGACACAAAGCTACAAAGCTAATCAAGGTGGGGACAAAAGAGATGGTCTATGATGTGTCTAAAATAAATGCCAATACCAGGATGTCCATTATTCTGCATGGGAAAACACACACACACACACCAAGGAAATAAAATGAAAGATGCTTTTCACGCTATGTTTCTCCAATATTCTGTATACACATAAGGCATAATGATGTAAATATAATAACAATTTCAACATACCTGGATTGAAGTAAGTATAGCAGCTACGTCATATATAGGACTCCACTGATTTTGCAGTATGTCCAAGCATATACTTCCATCGGCGTAAACTGAGCAATAGATAAGATATGAGAAATCAGCAAAACTAAAGTCAAATTTTTGCTTTGCATGATAAAGTAGAATCAAGTCTTTATTTGAAAAGTAGAGTAGAATCGAGGCTAATACAAAAGGCAAGAAGTAGCCATTTTGAATGACGTGGGAGATCTAGGATTAACTTCTGCACAATGGCACAAATGAAAATAAAGACATAAAACCTAATTGGTATACACACATAAGATGAGCTCTCTCAAAAGCCAATACTTGAACATAAAAGATCACATTGCTCAGATTGCATGGGCTGTTTAGTCAAAACTGGGCATAAAAGATTATGGTACTCGTATTGCTTGGTCAGGTGAAAATAGAAGATAAGAAAAATAGGTGCAGCAAAACAATTTCAACTGACAAGCAGTACAGTATGTGGACTAATCTAGTATAAGTTGGGAGATATACTGAGCTACAGGCCTTAACACATACACATAACTTAACACTCATATGAATCACAAAACACATTCAATTAAACAAGCACAACCCAGGCAGCTACCAGAATATGGCTAATTCTCTCTTCATCAAGAATTTCAAGAAACAGAGAATTACTCTAAGCCATAGTAATTACCAAAGATTTTTGCAATATCTCCATCAACCATTACTGGGGAAAAAGTGTCACATCACACGACTCATTAACACAGCGACGCCAGAGTTGCCTATTACATATATATGGTATTACCATTCATATAAGTTCAAGGATAAAGATTTGGGCTGACCTTTGAAAAGGTTGAGTGGATGGGGGAGTCAATAATTTCTTAGAGTTAAGGAGTGAATTAAATTACCAAACATGTTATCTAATATAAGTACATACCACATACTATATGTCTGAATGGTTGGGAATTGAAATTTTTAAAGGAGGAGAATGTTTTGTGAAGAACAATGCTAATAGTCAAATATGGATTGAGACGAATGAAGGAGAAAAACATTTTTCTACATTCTTTATAAGGACATTCTATATTTTATAGGTATAGTGATGGCATGAGAATTAGGTCTCAGAGAGAATGGTGATGTTAGACTAGCAATACAGGATTAAGAATAATGATATATGAAATGGCCTATTGGTGGTGAAGGCATGATAGGATGATACAAAGGAAGAGAGCACACTACAAGGAATCGACTGAAATGGGGATTGAAGTGTTGATGCAGAAGGTGTGGCCGTGTGGGATATAAAAAATCTAAGAAGCTAGCTTCCTTCTCGCGGTACGCGGTGTGAGACACAATACTAACTATATTAAAAGGTCTCTGAATTGCTATAACCTCTTGTCAATACTACTAGTCGTCACACCACTTCCTAGACAAATCCCAACAAGATAAACTCAATTAACAACCGAAGCTTAAAGTTGAAAGTTTTACCTTTCCTAAGGTCTACAACTACGCGAAGAAAGAGGGAGAGAAAGATAAAAGCAACATTACTTGGGCTACTTACTATTTGGATGGAACATCCTGGAAATAAACCGCACAGTTGGAGGCTTGTTGGGGTAGTCCTCTGTAAACTGAAGGGTGAGCTTGAACGTACCTGTAAATAGAATTATAGAACACATATTTAATAGTCAAAATTGGGGTGGAAAGGCATGACTATAAATTTTGATGGTTCTTGTCCATACAAACTAGAGGCGCCTGCTCATACTTCATTTTATTGAAAGGGGAAAAACAAGAATGGAAAAGAGAAGAGAGAGCAAATCTTAATAACGACAATAAATATTTTTAAAACTGACTAACTACCTTAACCACCTAGAAGCAAATAAGAATATTCAGCACGGACGGGATCAGATATTAATTTATTATCATGCACCACAGAAACAGATTCCTAGAAACCTTCTTCATTACGAACGAAGCACCCAAAGTGGACTAAACTAATATGCTTTACTTAAATGGAAGTGATGAGATCCACACAAAATGTTTCATCCACATAGTCAAGTGACAAGATGCCCTTTACAAAACACACATAGTCAAGTGACAAAATGCCCTTCACTCACAGCGCGATAACAAAAATGACAAAGTAATGTAGAAAATAGCAAGTGGCATTTGACTGCACAAATATTCTTAGGAGGTATCTAACTATCCGTATGATGGACTAAGATTCAAAGTAATGCTTCTGTTCGTATTTTAAGCATCAATATGAAGAGAGAGAAACAAAGACAGCAACTGAGCAACAATTTACCTCCATCCCAAGGTGTATCATCAGGACTGCATTTCAAAGAAAAAAGAAAAGTTCATAAGTACAAAGAAACTACAGCACAAAGTACAAAAAAGATGCAGAGGATCCTGCAGATACCCGAATATAACGGCATTCCAGAGCATAATATTGTTGTCATACGGAGCACCACTGATGCCGGCAGGAGGATCCTGCTGTAACCTCTTAAAATCCCTCATCAATCTTTTCCTCGCCGGCGTCGACATCCTGACCGCCTAATCCCACAACTCACAATTCATCAACTTGCCAAATTTAACTTTAAACAATCAAAAGTTCAGCTCCCTACACTAATAAGCCACTAAATTAACATAGCAGTTTAGATTATAAGGCAATCACATGCCAATAAATCGAACCGAGTGGAAAACACTAAAACTAGGAAACCCTAGATCCACAAAAAAATGAAATTATAGCATAAATTTGTAGTCCAAGACATCACCATTGATTAATTTAGGGATCATGTGAAAATGAGGGAGATTAAATTACCTGAGTGACGAAGCGGCAAGAATTTCAAAGAGAATCGAGGAGATTGAAATTGAGCTTGGATGGAGTTCAGTTAAGACTTGAGAGTTTCTTGTGCGTCAGCTGCTTATAGGATTAGGAAATGAAGATACGGAGTTTGCGTGATATGTAAGCTGGTGAGATACGTGACCTGATACATCAGTTGCGCGTACTTACAGCTAATAGCCTGATAGTGTGCCAATAGGGGGATACTTATTTATTTTTTTATTAGGAAAAGTTGCACATTAAAAATTAACACGTATATATACTAGTAGTTTCTTTATATCATCCTTTCACAAAATATATACTAAAATTAATTAATACTTACATAATTGAAAAACATTTGATTTTATCTTAGATTACATACTTAAATATGCCAAAGGCTAGTATTACTTTGTAACTTTAAGACTTTTCTTATAAATAAAGTAAAAAGCACACTCTCCTACCAACTCAATCTCGATTTTTCTAGCCATATGTTACCAATTAAGTTTTGGTATATTTTCTTGAGTTTGATTGTCAACAGACGACGTGAAAAGCAGCATTTCTTGATCGACTTTTTTTTCCTATATTCTTCATCCATAACTTAATCAATTGCGCTATGACATAATTGTCTTCTCAAGGTTGATTGTTCTTTTTTAGAGGAATATTCAAGCCTCACATTTTTATGTGAATGTGCATATCATGCACAAAATTAAACTTCATAATATAAACCTATAAGTAATTATTACTTTTATTCATCAATAAGTATTAAGAGCTCAAAACTATAAAATGGCACAAATGCATGCCCTTTAAATATGAAGCGAAGATGGTGATTTATCAATCCATTGATTTGTATAAATGACAGAGTTGGTACTGCTAAGTTGAATTTAATATTATCAAAATGGACTAACCAAAAAACAAAAATAATAAGAAAACAAAAAGGAAAAAGACAAAGAATTTAGAGCTTTAATAAGTTGTCATGCTATTTTTTATCCACTGAATGAAAATTAGATAATCGAGTGTGATAAAATTAAGGAAAAAGGGTCATATATCTCTTGTACTTTCAAATAGTTCTGAATTTTATTATTATTATTATTATTATTATTATTATTTAGAGTTTGATATCTTCATTGAGTCGCTACCTTTTTTCACATTAGTGTATCAGAACAAGGAGCTCTGCTTCTCTCCCTATTTAACTAAATAGGACTTAGATAAAGGCAACATAACTTTCAAATAAAAATATTTATAAGATGTGAAAATAAATTTAAATGGGATTAGATTTTTTTTTTTAAAAATGGGATTAGATAGAGGAAAGCTTAGGAGGAATTGACACATTAATCAAAATGATGGTTGCTTTGTCCCTTTACTCTCCTAAAATGATTCGGTTATAGTAAAAATGTATTACCACTATTCCCAAGAAGCGTATAGTGCGTATGTAACTTGAAGAATGCAACAAACTAATTAAAAGCAGTAGAATGCGGACTAACAAAACTGCTGGTAAATGCATATGCAATTTCATCTTTCTTAAATATATATATAATTTTATCTGCAAGAAGTAAATAATAGCAGAGTTATAAGTCATATGGCAATATCTTTCGTCGTAGATCCATATTCTAGAGCTATTTGTTACACCTCCTTTTTTACACACTCCGAGGGATAGTATAAGTGAGTTTTTCCAATTAAAGTGACATTATTCGAAATGTGATTATTTATTCGATTATCAGAGTCACCACTTGGAATATTTAATTGGTGTCCCAAGTCACCGGTTTATTTTAAATCCCAAATCGAGGAAATTTTGACTTTCCTTTTGAAGTCTGCGAACCAGAAATTCTGAATAAGGAATTCTGTTAACCCGGGGGAAGGTGTTAGGCATCCCCGGATTCCGTGGTTCTAGCACGGTCGCTTAAACTACTATAATTGGCCTATTATTTGATTTTAATACATGTTTTAGCCTATGGTACAATTTTACTTATTAACCGCTTTTAATAATTATTGTTGCATATTGCAAATCATGTCACGGGAACCATACCCACAATCTGCAACATGTCTGATTTTAAAAATTAAATTGTGGACGGGTCACATAAATGTACCCCCGGATTTTTAGTAATTATGCGTCACAACTACGTCACAGGAACCGTTCCCGTAGCTATGACAATTAATTAATTAACGCGCCTAAAGCAACTACGTACTTTCAAGTTTGCGAGGGCCATGGAAAGTTCAACTAATGGCACACCTCAATTTTAAAAGGGTTATTATTTATTACCCGAGGGCCATGGGTTATCTATTTTTGCACTATGGCACACCTCGATTCTAATTTTAAAGGAAGTTCGAACTAAGCTTTTGAGGGCCATGAACTATATCTTTGGCTAATATGGCACACGTCAAACTAATTTTAAGAATCTAACTAATTAAAGAAAGCATAAAGGAATTCTAATTACTTTTTAAGCTAATTGTTCGAACCAATTTTAGACTCATGGACTAACATTAGAAGCAAACAAGTGATTGGCTGAATAGGCCTAGATCAACAACAATTAAAAGAAATGTTGGGCTCAAACAACTGACCCCAAATACCAAAGGACATGCGGATTCTTTATTTACGACTGGCCTCAAGTCCAGGCCCAACATGAGCCCAAATCTTTTGAGAACTAAGTATCAAAGGGCGCAGGACTCGAGTTCGAGTCTCCAGGGCACGCAAAAAGCATCAGAAATCAGGGATATTGACATGAGCCCAACAGGGTTTTCAACAATACACAACAATCTGGCAATCATACTCAAATCAATCTTCAGCTAATTTCAAAAGACAATTGGAGATTTCAAATCTAATTAAACCTCTGTTCAATACATATAACAACAAACAAAATCTTATGGGACTGTCCAATAAACAAATCTGAATCTAAACATCAACCTCAAACTAAACATGCTTACAAGCACATCATGAGTAACTCTGTACATAATCCGACCCTTAAAGTAATAGCCCAGACCATTTTACTTATCGAAAATGACTATAAACTGACTACTGACTTAGAAGCCATTCCATTAATAATTTTCATGAAGTAAGGTACTACATGGTTTTCCAAATAGCAAAATACAACACTAGGATAAACTCCAACTGAAGATTTCTGGTTTCAAACCTATGCATATCAACTTAAAACAATTTAAACAAATTCCCACAACAAACACTGATTTCGACAGGCTACCACAGATCTGAAACATGTTTAATTCTGCTGAGATTTCTACTGCACCGATTCTCTACCATCCACACATATGAACATAAACTTCAACTCATTCAAACTAAACAAATGAAAGAAAACATTTGTCCAACACTATAAACAGAACTTAAAACTATAATAGACAAGAACAAACATACGCATGAGGAGAAATAATTAATTACAGAACCAATGTAATGCAGAAATAACATCTAATGAACAAAACAACATTGATTTTCAGCTCAATCAAACAGCCTCAACCCTTTCATTTCAACATGCCAATGGAGTTCAGTGAATACCTGGTTACAACAAAAACAACAAGGAAAATGAGCTGGGAATTTAAGATGAAACAGCAGCAGTAACAGTGTATCAGCAGCAATGTAACAGTAATAAACCAGCAACTCAAAACCAAGCTTTCAAATCAACTTAAGCTTTCTTAAACCAGATATACGACTTGGAAACTTTTTGAAACTCCAATGAACCAAAAGGAAGCAAAAACCAGAAACCAAAGCCAAATTTTCAGCAAAATTTCAGTGTTTTAGAGCTTGAAAGAGACTCAGCCGTTTTCTAATTCTTTCAGTGTTTTTTTTAATCTCTGAATTTCTAAAATCTCTAAAATCTGACTTGTGAGTGAAAAAACAATGACTTTATAGGCAAGCCTTAGGGCAGCAGAAATAAGTTAAGTTTTTGCCCTTTAATCCTTTTTAAATTTTCATTTTTGCTCCTATGTCCTTAATTAAAAATCAGTTTTTCAAAGTTAGTCCCAAACCCACCTTCCAGGAAGCTTCCCTAGTCAGTTATGAGAGATTACCTAGCTTAAATTCTCTAAACTACCCTTTAAACCCCTGCGATTTACTTCAGTAAACCAAACGGGTCAAATTGACCCAAGGCAAACCAGATATGGGCCTTCAAAACCCGGGCTAAATCCCTTCTTTGGCTTCTGATCTTCAAAGCCCAAAACTCAAATCAAACTAAAAACCCACAGAATAATAGACTAAACAGAGTTGCCAAAATCAGCATTCTTTTTCTTTTAAAAAAATGAAATAAACAAAAGCAAGGACTAACACGAAAATTAAAGATAATATGCACTTAACATGTTTTCTTTTCTTTTAACCTCAAGCATGCAAACAGAAATTGGTTCGAACAAAATAAACAGAAAAAATAAAAATAATAAGGAAAATAAAGGATGAAACAGAAGGAGACGGAGACGAGAAATAAACATGAAAAAATGAAGAATAAAAAAAAAGGTACCTATGGGGACGGTCTGGACAGTAGAAATTGAACAATCTTCAAAATCGTTCAAATTTTTGACCAATCTTGAAATTAATCGTGTGTTCCCGCCGGGAACACACGAATAAGATCAAATTTGACCCAAAATCTTCATTGACATGGCGATTTGGACGTTTTGAGATTTTAAGGTTTGGGGTCAGTTTTAGATTTAAGATTTGAGAAGATTAAGAGGGATTCGAGGGGAACTATGTTGAGATTTGGAAAGAGGAGGGTGAGAGGGTTCTGGGGTGTTATTTTCAGGTGGATTGGAGTGGTTTATGGTGTCGCCGCTGGCCGGTGGGGAGTTGGTATCTAAGGGCGGCGGATTTCTAGGGTTATTGGTCTCTGAAAATTAGAGACGATGAATGAGGGAGGTGAGAATGGGGGGGGGGGGGTGGCCTAGGTTCCGACACTTAAATACGAAGGGGGACCTCAGTTCTGGCCCGTTGGATCAATGAGATCCAACGGTTGAGATGAAACAGGGTGAAACGGGGTCGTTTGGTTATCTGAGCGGATGGACCGGGTAAAAACAACGGGTTTGGGCCTATTTGAGACGGGTAAAGGGTGAAAAATGTTTGGACCTATGGGAAATTAATTAAAACAACCCAACAAGACTTCTCTTTCAATTCCTTTTCTTTTCCTCTTTTTTTTTATTTTCAAAAATTCTTTTTCTTTTCAAAAAATAAAATTAAATCCTAAGTTAATTCCCAAACCAAATTATCCTACCAAATTAGATTAATTACTCAAAATAATATT
The DNA here is from genome assembly GCF_001879085.1 of Nicotiana attenuata. Taxonomy (NCBI): domain Eukaryota; kingdom Viridiplantae; phylum Streptophyta; class Magnoliopsida; order Solanales; family Solanaceae; genus Nicotiana; species Nicotiana attenuata. The sequence continues at coordinate 20,832 of NW_017673845.1, forward strand.
GACCACAACTAATTAATTACCAATATTAAAAGAAAACTACAAAATTCGAAGCTAATATGCATAAATGAGTTTATTTTTTTTGCGATTTTTCTATTTTTGTAAAACAAACTAATTTACTAATTAATCTAAAAATGTAAAATTAAGTCCTAAATGCAAATGCAATGTATTTTTGTATTTTTCACGAATTAGATAAAATAAACGTGCACAGACAAATGCAAACAATTAACAAAAAATGCTACAAAAATCTACGAAATTTCAAATAATGGGAAAAATTTATTTTGTTTGAATTTATGGGATTAATTCATATAGGGCAAAAATCACGTGCTCACGCTGCCCCTCTTTGCTCGAAGACACGAAGGGTTTTCGGGCATAGATAAAATGAGCAATTATGAGGGATTTTTGCCCGTTTGAAACTCCATGAGAAGCATTTTTGAAAAGAGCCCGACCGAACCCTGCTTCAAAGGTTGCCTACATATCCTTGGCTATAAAGGAATCAGGTCAGTGTAGTTCTGGAAGTTTTGGTAGTTGGGACTATCGGAAAGCTGTGATTTTACTGTTGCTGCTACTGCTACCGCTTGCTGAACTCCTTATTACACCAAAATGGAAAGTAAAAAGCTAAACTAGCTAAGCCTATCAGCTACGAGTTACAAGATTCCTATCTATAAATCCTTTGAAGCTTGATATTGAGTCATGGCTGGCTCTTGCTGCAGACTCCAATCTGAATCTTGATGCTCGTCAACTGTAACCGCTGGTTCATTCTTCAGCTTTGGATCAAGGCGGGACATGCGAGGCCTGTGATTTCAATCATATCTTGGGCAGCCCGTGTCTTTCTCCGCTTCAGCACTCTGAGTTCACTTCTTTTTGTTCTTTTCTCTTCTTTTCTTTATTTTGGATTGAGACTCATTCTTTTGGTCATCTCGAACCCTGTGCCTCGAGGACAAACCTGCTCAGACACGAAAACAAACAAACGAACGAAATTTTTCTGCCCCAGTTTTCACGAGGAAAATTTCGTGAGTTATTTGTAACTAAGATCTAAACTTTTTTTTTTGAAAGCGATAACATAAGGATTGTGTATTTAGGAAGAAAAGGCGACTAGGGAATGGAGGCCCTAGGTCTAAAATCTAAACTAGGAATTGGAGCCCTATGTTGGTAAAAAAGGCGACTAGGGAATGGAGGCCCTATGTCTAAAATCTCAACTAGGGATTGGAGCCCTATGTTGGCAAAAGGCGACTAGGGAATGGAGGCCCTATGTCTAAAATCTCAACTAGGGATTGGAGCCCTATGTTGGCAAAAGGCAACTAGGGAATGGAGGCCTTATGTCTAAAAATCTCAACTAGGGATTGGAGCCCTATGTTGGCAAAAGGCGACTAGGGAATCGAGGCCCTATGTCTAAAATCTCAACTAGGGATTGGAGCCCTATGTTGGCAAAAGGCGACTAGGGGATGGAGGCCCTATGTCTAAAATCTCAACTAGGGATTGGAGCCCTATGTTGGCAAAATGAGACTAGGGGATGGAGGCCCTAAGTCTAAAATCTCAACTAGGGATTGGAGCCCTATGTTGGCAAAAGGCGACTAGGGAATGGAGGCCCTATGTCTAAGATATCAACTAGGGATTGGAGCCCTATGTTGGAAAAAGGCGACTAGGGAATGGAGGCCCTATGTCTAAAATCTCAACTAGGGATTGGAGCCCTATGTTGGCAAAAGGCGACTAGGGAATGGAGGCCTTATGTCTAAAATCTCAACTAGCGATTGGAGCCCTATGTTGGCAAAAGGCGACTAGGGGATAGAGACCCAATGTCTAAAAATCTCAACTAGGGATTGGAGCCCTATGTTGGCAAAAGGCGACTAGGGAATGGAGGCCCTATGTCTAAACATCTCAACTAGGGATTGGAGCCCTATGTTGGCAAAAGGCGACTAGGGGATGGAGACCCTATGTCTAAAATCTCAACTAGGGATTGGAGCCCTATGTTGGCAAAAGGCGACTAGGGAATGGAGGCCCTATGTCTAAAAAATCTCAACTAGGGATTGGAGCCCTATGTTGGCAAAAGGCGGCTAGGGATGGAGGCCCTATGTCTAAAAATCTCAACTAGGGATTGGAGCCCTATGTTGGCAAAAGGCGACTAGGGAATGGAGGCCCTATGTCTAAAAATCTCAACTAGGGATTGGAGCCCTATGTTGGAAAAGCGTAAAAATAGAGATTGGGGTCCTAAGCTACCATTTTTTTTGAATTTTCTTCTTATCTTCTTTTTTTTTTTCATTTCAAGTTCCTCTTTTTTTTTAACTTTTTTTTATTTAACGGAATGAGTAAATGCGGGAAAAACTTGGAGGCGACTTCCCTTTTTATGGATTGTTGCTGCAAAGCTATTTTTAGCACTTGCGTATTTCTTTTTTCTTTTTGTTTGTACCTGCTTCTTGCATGGTTGCTTTGGATTGCACCTGTTTTAAATTTTCAAACAAAGAAAAATTGTTAGTTTGAAACGGTGGTTGGTTTTGTGGCCTTGATTGTTTTTGATCACTTGATCTCGATCCAACTCTTTTGGTGAGGACCTCTGTTGTTGGCTGGCTTTTCTGAAAGCTGCTCTTTATTCTAAAACCGAAGAACTCAACTTTTCCAAAATTTCTCATGACGGTTCACCCGTATAGGGCTTTGGCCCTTTCAACTTATTCTGCCTCTAGGGGCTTTTGACTTCGGATTTCTTTTCATTTTCCATAACTTTGATTTCAGAGCATCGGCCATCATGGCCAGTCGGGATCGACTTGATGTACCCGCTGAGGCTGGGTACTTTTCTTTGGACTTGGCTTTTATTAAGCAGAACCCTGTAAAACCAATCTTGCCACCTTTTCTTTGTATTAGTTTCAGAACAGCGTTAGACCGAGAGGGATTCAAAGAAAAGTAAACAAAGGACAAGAAAGTAAATTTAAGGAGAAGTGTCCCTTTCGGGGAGGAAAGAAGGACTTATCTGGAGTACATGCAAACTTTAATAGACACGACATGATTCTTGGACTGGATACCCGATCTGCACAACTATCCAACTTCTCATAAGCCCACTGCGACCCATGTTTTAAAACCGAGATACCTTGCCAGGACTCTTTCAGTGCCAATGGTGATGAGGGATTTCTTCTTTTCGATCAACGGCGCCCTTTGCGAGTTTTCGCCAATCGACCTCTCTCATTTCTCTTCTCACCATCGCCTTATAGTGCTCTTTCCGAGTTTTTACTAACAAGACTCTCTCGTTTTTCAGTTTCTCTGCTCAACATCGCCTTACGGTGCCCGTAGGGTTTCACCAATAAGACTCTCTCATTTTATTTCTCTCATCTTGATTGCATTGAATCCAAACAACCGCATTCTCCGGTTTTGAACACCTTACACCGATCGATCGGAAGGACTTGAACAAGGTTTGGGTAAAAAGAACTTGGATCGAATTACAACTTTGGAACCATTCAGGCGGGATCATCGCCGAACCATTATAACATCTGCCCCAGTTTCACTTTTTAGGGGAAATTGGATTTTTGTTTTGGTGTGAATGAACCCCAGAGAGAGGCTTCCTACGTATCCTTTTGGAATCAAGTCGAACGTAGTTCAGGGAAACATTTTGTTTTGTTGTTGTTTTTTTTTTACAAACATCTTCAAGTTCCAAAGAGGGTAATGAAACAAAGGTAACCGGCTCAAAGGGTTAGCAAAGGATTGGAGTGTTTGGGGTAGTGAGAATGAACGCCTTCGTCATCCCAATCGGATAATGTTGTTGCTGCAGAAAGACTAGACATAGTACCTTTTGACTGCGTCTGCATTTACAGCTGTTTCGGGGTCATTCCCTTCGATATCTCCCAGGTATAACGCCCCTCTTGGCAACAATTTTCTGATAATGTATGGCCCTTTCTAGTTAGGAGCAAACTTTCCTTTTGCTTCCTGATGATGGGGAAGAATACGCCTTAGAACGAGTTGCCCCACTTTAAAGTTTCTAGGCCGCACTTTCTTGTTGTAGGCGCGGGCCATTCTTTGTTGATACAACTGCCCGTGGCAGACTGCGGCCATCCGCTTTTCATCGATCAGGGTTAACTGTTCCAGACGGGTTTTGACCCATTCACTGTCTTCAATTTCGGCTTCCACAATGATCCGAAGAGAAGGGATTTCAACTTCTGCGGGTATTACGACTTCAGTGCCATAAACCAAAAGATACGGGGTTGCTACGACTGATGTGCACACCGTAGTGCGGTATCCCAACAATGCAAACGACAACTTTTCATGCCACTGCTTGGAACTTTGAATCATCTTTCTCAAAATCTTTTTAATGTTCTTGTTTGCTACTTCGACGGCACCATTGGCTTTGGGCCGATAAGGAGTAGAATTTCGATGCGTGATCTTAAACTGCTCACATATCTCCCTCATCAAGTGACTATTCAAGTTTGCAGCATTATCTGTAATGATAGTTGCAGGAATACCGAAACGACAGATGAGATTAGAATGCACAAAGTCCACCACAGCTTTCTTGGTGACAGATTTGAGAGTAATTGCTTCAACCCACTTCGTGAAGTAGTCAATAGCGACCAATATGAATCTGTTTCCATTTGAAGCTTTTGGCTCGATCGGCCCAATGACGTCCATGCCCCAGGCAACAAATGGCCACGGTGCTGACATGGGATGCAATTCTGTAGGTGGTACATGAATCAAATCACCGTGCACCTGACACTGATGATATTTCCGGACGAAACTGAAATAGTCTTTTTCCATAGTCATCCAGTAATTGTGAGCACGTGATTTTTGCCCTATATGAATTACTCCCATAATTTCAAACAAAATGATTTCTTTTCATTACTTTTAATTATTTTTAATTTTGTTGATTTTTGTGGCATTTTCTATTAGTTGTTTGCATTTTCTGTGTGCATTTTGATTTTAACGTAAATTCATCAAAATTCCAAAATAAATACGCGTTGCATTTAGGATTTAATTTTACATATTTTTAGATTAATGAATAATTAGGATTTTACAAAAATACAAAAATCACAAAAATTGAGTTATTTTTGTTTTGATTAATTTGTAGCCTTAAATTTTGTGAATTTTCTTTAAATTGGTATTTAATTAATGGTGTTAGTTATTAATTAGAGCTTATTGCGATTTGGTAGGAATTTAGTTTTAGAAATAATTTAGGATTTTTAGTTTAAAATTGGAATTAAGGAAAATGAAAAGAAAAAGAATTAAAAAGAAATGTTTTGGATCAAATCAATTTAAATACCAGCCCAATTCCATTCACAACCGTTCACCCTTAGCCCAAACCCAGTCCGTCCCAGTCTGGTCCACTCCCCCCCTTTTTTTTTCAAAACGACGCCGTTTGGCATCAAGAGATCTGGGCCGTCTAGGTTTTTAGATCAAACGGTGTGGAAGTATGGGTATGGTTAGTATATAAGTGTCCAAACCATACCCACTCCCCCCAATGTCCGTCTCCCTCATACCTTAACCCCTTTTCAGAGACCACCGCCCTCCGCCGTTCGCCGCCGGCCGGGAATCGCCTCCGCCGGCGGCGACTCTCCAATCCCTCTCAAAATTACACCACAAACTCCCCTCAATCTCCTCTTTCCAAATCCCCAAACCCGGTCCCTCAAATCTTAGCCAACCTCGTCGAATAATCCAAACCCTAGGCGCCGCCACCGCCGCTCACAGCGGCGCCGCCTCGAAACCCCCTCAAAATGACACCCCACACTCCCCTCACTTCCCTCTTCCCAAATCCCTGATTGTCTTCTTTCAAATCCCTTCCCACCCCCTCGAATTTTAGATCCAAAAAGGCAGAACCCTAGGAAATTCAAGGAGTTGATTTACGCCCTAATTTTTTGTATCCAAGAGTCGATTCGAGGCCTAAGATAATGCTTCCGTTTGTTCTTGACAAAGAACAAATGCTTAGCATCATTTTGGGACTTGAATCAAAATCCATACTCGTTCATCTCACATAGGTAAGTCCTCTTTTCTTTCTTTTGCTATTCTTTGTTCTAGATTGATTTTCTCTTCTTCATATAGTTCTTTAATTTTCTGATTATTTTAGTTGAAAGATTGATTAGTGATTCTGCCTATTCTTGAATTTTCTTTAGTGATTCTGTTTTAATTTTAATTGCTTGCCAGTATTTGATCTCCTCTCCTCATAATGATATTGTTATAATTTTGTTCATTTTCTTAGCACTTGTCGGGCTGGTAGCAATGGTTTGAATCCGAAATTCATTAGCTAATTTAGGTTCAAGAGTTTGCGTTTGGTCTTAGCTATAATTTTCAGAGTGTGTTTGTTCAACCATAGTTAGTTAACCAGGGTTAGTAGACTAGGCTAAAAGGGGTTAGTTTAGTTAGTAATTTTCAAAATCAAAAAGGGTAATCTAGGGAATTCAATTTAGGGAATCTTTAGCAACTGAAATTAGAAGCCACTAGAAGCACCTAGAAGGGGGTTTAATTGAAATTTCAGATTCATAGTAGTGTGACTTGGGTAACAAATCAATAAATTATAAGGGACTAACTAGCTAAAAAACAAGAATTAAAAAGGGACTAAAATGCAAAACAAAATCTGCAGGGTTGCCCTAATTATTTGCCTATAAAAGGCACCCTTTCTTGCCTTAGAAGGCAGGGGTTTTAGAGCGAGAAAATCCAGAAAAGGCTGCCATTCTACTATTCCATTGATTCTGTTCAATTTCAGTCTAAAAAAAAATCAGAAAATACCAAAAATACTACTGTTCCATTGATTTCTTCTCTTCTAGTTTTCTCTTCAACATTCCCTTTAGTTGAGGCAATCTGTGTGTAATCTCTGAAATTAGGAGTGATTCGAGCTTGGTTTAACTTGAGTTTGAGCTTTGGAAAACAATTGTTGATTTAACTCCACTGCTGGTCCTACAAAGCTGGTTTCCTGTTGCTATTATTGCTGAAGTTACTGATCCTTGCTTCTTCCTCATTTTTACTGTTACATTTCCAGGTATAAATTCCGAACTTTCAGGATGTAGAAGTTGATTGGAAGTGGGAATGAAAGCAGTTGTTAACTCCTGTTAACCATTTTTCAATTCTTAGCATTAATCCTGCTTTTATGCTTATGTGTTAGATCATTAGCTCAAAAATGTAATTGGATAAGTTGATTAAGTATTGTGTTGTAATTATATGCTAACTATTGGATTGTTGGACTATCAACCATGTTATACATTATTTGGTTTCAAAACTGTTTAGCTATAGTAGGTATAAGTTGACTGGTTATGTGTATTGTTTAAAGCTTAGAGAACTCACTAATTGTCAGGTTTGAATTATTGAGAATGCATCAGCAGGTATATGAAGATGGGAAAACCTATGAATTCTGTGTTTTCCTTATATGCATGTGAGGTCAAGCAATTACAAATATAGGTTCAAATGCTTTACATATTAAAGTTAATGATTGCATAAGTTTGCTCTTAGTAATAATATCAGTGTTTAACAAGAATTGTGACCAATGTGTAGTGTAGGACATTTTCCAGGTATAAATCACATAGTAAGCATGCTTTTTTTGTCTTGGTTTGCTTTATTGGGGGTTCAATATCAAGTGAATTTCCAGTAGTTTATTGGTCGGGTTGAAATTTTCCGGGGTATGGTCTCTTTGTACTGGAATTCGAAGTAGCCTCTGATCTGGTGTGTATTTCGTGAGTCTTGGGCCGTTGGCCCAATTGGTTTAAGACATCCTCCTAATTGTAGACTAGGCTGGGCTTTAATAAACTATAGATTTAGTAGAGCACTCTACCTTACGGTGAAATGCGAGGACTCTGTGGTCACCCGGGTGCTGATTGACTACGGATCCAGTGCAAACATCTCCCCTCTCTCCACCCTGGATAAATTAAAGGTGGACAATGAGAGAATCCACAAGAATAACATTTGCATGCGAGGATTTGATGGAGGGGGAAAGGACTCAGTTGGGGATATAGTGTTGGAACTGACGATAGGACCGGTTGAATTTACTATGGAGTTCCAGGTGCTCGATGTGGCAGTTTCTTACAATCTCTTGTTAGGTCGACCCTGGATCCATGCAGCAAAAGCAGTGCCATCTACCCTGCACCAGATGGTCAAATTCGAGTGGGACAGGCAAGAGATCGTGGTGCATGGGGAAGATAGTTCGTGTGCTCTGGGTAATGCCATTATGCCTTTCATAGAAGTTGAGGACGACAAAGGTCCATGGGTTTATCAAGTCTTGGACACGGTATCAGTTGAAAAGATCCCGAAAGGAGAGTGTATTCCTATGCCAAAGGTAGCTGCTGCATCCGTCATGGTTGCGTAGGAAATGCTGAAGAACGGATTCGTACCTGGAAAAGGCTTGGGTGCTTCTTTGCAAGGCATCATACAGCCGGTATCTCTTCCTGGAAACCTGGATACTTTTGGTTTAGGCTTCCAACCCACTGCTGCGGACAGGCGAGCTAGAAAGATGAAAAAGAAAGCATGGACCCTTCCAAAACCTATTCCCCGCCTTTCCCGTTCCTTTGTCAGGCCTGGTACTAAGAAGCGCCTAGCAACAACAATGCCCAGTTGTGTGATTGATCCCGACAAGGAGCTGATCGAGAGGTTTGAAAAGTTGTTTGATGAGGTGAATGTGTTGGAGGCAGGAGAAGGTCCAAGCAAGGCAGATGTGCAGTTCGTGGGGCCCCATGCAAAGCTTAATAATTGGGAAGCTACTCCTCTTCCTACCCGGAGGGAGTCTTGGTAGTTAGTTTTGATTTCCTTTCAAGTTTAATCTAGATTATTTCCAAGGTTGTAATTTGGATGCTATGTTCCGTCCGTTTGGGCGAGTTAAACCTTGTTATCTTAAATTTTAATGAAATGCAATTTCTTTTCTCTTCATTCCTGATAGTTTTTTATTTTTATTTTTTTTCTTTTCCTTCTTGTACAGTCCCTTTTATGCTGGTTTCAGTGACATGTCATGCATGAGGAGTCTTCGGCCCAGTCTTGAATGCCAATCTAACTCCGAAATAATAATACAAGAAATTGAGTGTGTTGACGAAGTAGAATATGATGATGAGGAAGCCTTTGAGGAAATTAGTAAAGAATTAAGTCACTTTGAAGAAAAACCTAAACCTAACCTGAATGACACAGAAGCAATCAACTTAGGGGATCCGGATAATGTACGGGAAACGAAAATAAGTGTCCATTTGGAACCACAGCTCAGAGAAGAGATAATTAAAGCATTGCTTGAGTACAAAGATGTTTTTGCATGGTCATATGACGATATGCCGGGTTTAAGCACTGACTTGGTGGTCCACAAATTGCCCACCGACCCAGCATTCCCTCCTGTCAAGCAGAAGCTAAGGAAATTTAAAACGGATATGAGTGTGAAAATCAAAGAAGAGGTCACCAAGCAGTTTGATGCAAAGGTCATCCGGGTCACGCGGTATCCTACCTGGTTAGCCAATGTTGTGCCTGTGCCAAAGAAGGATGGAAAGACCAGAGTGTGCGTTGATTACCTTGATCTCAATAAGGCAAGTCCGAAAGACAACTTCCCACTGCCAAACATCCATATATTGATTGATAATTGTGCAAAGCATGAGATTGGTTCCTTCGTGGATTGTTATGCGGGCTATCACCAGATCTTAATGGACGAGGAAGATGCGGAAAAGACGGCATTCATCACGCCTTGGGGAACGTATTGTTATAGGGTCATGCCATTTGGGCTGAAGAACGCTGGGGCAACATATATGAGGGCGATGACCACCATGTTTCATGACATGATACATCGGGAAATTGAGGTCTATGTAGATGACGTGATCATAAAGTCCAGGAAACAGTGTGACCATGTCAAGGACCTGAGGAAGTTTTTTCAGAGGCTCCGCAGGTACAACCTCAAGCTTAATCCGGCGAAGTGTGCATTTGGTGTCCCGTCTGGGAAACTGCTGGGGTTCGTGGTAAGTCGACGCGGTATTGAGTTAGACCCGTCCAAGATCAAAGCCATTCAAGAGCTACCGCCGCCAAAGAACAAAACAGAGGTGATGAGTTTGCTTGGAAGGTTAAATTATATCAGTAGGTTCATTGCTCAGCTCACGACGACTTGTGAGCCTATCTTTAAGCTGTTAAAGAAGGATGCTGTGGCCAGATGGACCGATGAATGTCAGGCAGCATTTGACAAGATTAAGGAAGATCTTGCCAATCCACCTGTGTTGGTCCCGCCTGAGCTGGGAAGACCCTTGATTCTTTATCTGACAGTTTTGGATAACTCTTTTGGCTGTGTATTGGGGCAACATGACATCACGGGAAAGAAAGAGCAGGCAATTTATTACCTCAGCAAGAAGTTCACATCTTATGAGGTGAAGTACACTCAACTTGAGAAGACGTGTTGTGCCTTAACTTGGGTAGCGCAGAAATTGAAACATTACTTGTCATCCTATACCACCTATCTCATCTCTCGGTTGGACCCGTTAAAGTATATTTTTCAGAAGCCCATGCCCACAGGGAGGCTCGCAAAGTGGCAAATCTTGCTCACGGAATTTGACATTGTTTATGTGACCCGGACTGCAATGAAAGCACAAGCGTTGGCTGACCATTTGGCCGAGAATCCAGTAGATGAAGAATATGAACCTTTGAAGACATACTTCCCTGATGAAGAAGTAATGCATGTTGATGAGTTGGAACAAGTTGAGAAGCCAGGGTGGAAACTGTTCTTTGACGGGGCTGTCAACACAAAAAGCGTCGGGATAGGAGCAGTACTTATTTCTGAGACAGGGCAACACTACCCTGTTACAGCTTAACTCGTTTCTATTGCACCAATAACATGGCTGAATACGAGGCGTGTATCTTGGGTTTGAGGTTGGATATAGACATGGGTGTCCAGGAAATCTTGGTCATGGGTGACTCGGATCTTCTGGTGCACCAAATTCAGGGGGAATGGGAGACACGAGATTTGAAGCTCATACCGTACCGACAATGTTTGCATGATCTTTGTCAACGGTTTCAATCAATAGATTTCAGGCATATTCCAAGGATTCATAATGAAGTTGCCGACGCTTTGGCTACTTTGGCATCAATTGTATCATCCAGATAAGGCTTATGTGGACCCTTTGCAGATTCAGGTCCGAGCTCAGCATGCCTATTGTAATATGGTGGAAGAAGAACTTGACGGTGAGCCGTGGTTCTATGATATCAAAGAATACCTTAGGATGGGAGCATATCCAGTACAGGCCACAGGGGATCAGAAGAGAGCGATTCGACGCTTGGCAAGCGGGTTTTTCTTTAGTGGGGGAGTGTTGTACAAAAGAACGCCAGATCTTGGTTTATTAAGATGCATAGATGCTAAACAGGCTACAGTTATCATGACCGAGGTACATGCGGGAGTTTGTGGACCGCATATGAGTGGATATGTATTGGCAAAGAAGATTCTCCGAGCGGGTTATTATTGGCTTACCATGGAACGGGATTGCATCAGTTTCGTGCGTAAGCGTCATCAATGTCAGGTACATGGAGATTTGATTCATTCTCCACCATCTGAATTGCATACAATGTCGGCACCATGGCCCTTCGTTGCTTGGGGAATGGATGTCATTGGGCCAATCGAGCCAGCGGCGTCAAATGGGCACAGGTTCATTCTGGTAGCCATTAATTACTTCACTAAATGGGTTGAGGCGAAAACGTTTAAATCTGTGACCAAGAAGGCAGTGGTTGATTTTGTACATCCGAATATCATCTGTCGGTTTGGGATCCCGAAAGTAATCATCACGGACAATGGTGCCAACCTCAACATTCATCTGATGACGGAGACATGTCAGCAGTTTAAGATTACGCACCGCAATTCCACCCCATATCGCCCTAAGGCAAATGGAGCAGTTGAAGCAGCTAACAAGAAAATCAAGAAAATACTTCGGAAAATGGTGGAAGGGTCCAGGCAATGGCATGAGAAGTTACCCTTCGCATTGTTGGCTACCGCACTACTGTCCGCACTTCAGTAGGGGCAACTCCTTATTCACTGGTGTACGGTACTGAAGTAGTAATACCCGCAGAAATTGAAATCCCATCCCTTCGGATTATCGCCGAGGCGGAAATTGATGATGTTGAATGGGTCAAAGCCCGCCTGGAGCAACTAAGTTTGATTGATGAAAAGAGATTGGCAGCAGTATGTCACGGACAGTTGTACCAACAGAGAATGGCGAGGGCATACAACAAGAAGGTGCGTCCGCGAAAGTTTGAAGTAGGACAGTTGGTGTTGAGACGTATCTTACCTCATCAGGCCGAAGCAAAAGGAAAGTTCGCCCCAAACTGGAAGGGGCCATTTGTTGTAACCCGAGTGTTGTCCAATGGTGCATTATATTTGACAGATGTGGAAGGGAAATGTGTAGACATGGCTATCAATTATGATGCAGTTAAACGATACTCTGTATGATTCCTTTGTCTAATTTGTACTTGATTGTATTTGGCATATTTTGGAGACTGAAATGACGAAGGCATTTTGTTCTGCTATCCAAACACTTTATCCTACTACACCCCCTTTGAACCTCAGTTATTTTCTTTCATACCCCTCTTTCGGAATCAATAATAAAACTCGTAAGCCCGAGCAGGGAAAGTAAGTGAAGAAACAAGAGAAAAACAGTGAAATAGGAAAAGAAAAAAAAGGAAAAAGAAAAGAAAAGAAAAAAAAGAGAAAAGAAAAAGAAAGAAAAGAAAAAGAGAAGGAAAAGAAAAGAAATGAAAAGAAAGAAAAGGAAAAGTGGAAGAAAGGAAAGATTGCAACAACGAAGTAATTTTATGACCTGAACTACGTTTGACTTGATTCCGAAAGGATACGTAGGCAGCCTCTCTCTGAGGTTCAGTCACACCAAAATGAAAATCCAAAAGTTCCCAAGAAAGAAATTGGGGCAGAAGTTGTGGTTGTTGTAAGAAATCTGATTCCGAAAGTTGTAATTTTGAACCCATTTGAATTGTTTTGAGCCCTTGATACCCTTTCTTTCTAACCCTATCCAAAAGCCCACATTACGGTCCAAAGAAAGACCTTCCGATCAGTCTTCAAGAAATGCCAAGTCAAGCGGGTAAAGGTAATTCATGTCAGGGGCAACACTATGGTTCATGCAGGAAAAATCCAAAATGAGAGAGTCTTATTGGTGAAAATCCTCACGGGCACCGTAAGGCGACGGGAGCTGAGAAAAAAAAATGAGAGAGTCTTATTGGTGAAAACCCTCACGGGCACCGTAAGGCGACGAAAGCTGAGAGAAATGAAAAATGAGAGAGTCTTATTGGTGAAAACCCTCACGGGCACCATAAGGCGAAAGTGAGTTGAGAGAAATCAAATGAGATAGGTCTGTGGGTGAAAACCGTTCAAGACATTGCAGGATGAACAAGGTTAGGGTTTGGTTGAAGAAATCAGGATTATGGAATTTTGGGCAACAAAGCGTGGCAGGTGAAAGTTGATTGGTTGGGCGGTGGATTGGCCAGATAGTTTTGTGAAGAAAGGCAAAGTTTCAGATAAAGGGGTCAGAAATGTAATACAACAGGATGGGATAGAACACTCGGGTCATCAAAAGTCATGGGGATTTTGAAAGTCAGTCAGGAAGTCAAAGCGGTTCAAGGCAAGTTTAAGAAGCAAGGCGAGGCAAAACACAACAGCGGAGACGTCTTCAGCAAGAATGCCATCAACTAAGCACCATTTTAAACTGACGAGATTTTTCTTTGATTGAAACAGGGGCAAGAGATTTTCTTTGTTTTTGTCTCTTTTGTTGAAGTCAGGCGCCCACCTGGAGAACAAGGGAATACATTTCAAGTGTCAGCAATCAGGCGCCCACCTGGAGAATAAGGGAATACATTTCAAGTGTCAGCAATCAGGCGCCCACCTGGAGAACAAGAAGTTTCAGCAATCAGGCGCCCACCTGGAGAACAAGGGAATACATTTCAAGTTTCAGCAATCAGGCGCCCACTTGGAGAACAAGGGAATACATTTTAAGTTCAGCAATCAGGCGCCCACCTGGAGAACAAGGGAATACATTTCAAGTTTCAGCCATCAGGCGCCCACCTGGAGAACAAGGGAATACATTTCAAGTTTCAGCAATCAGGCACCCACCCGGAGAACAAGGGAATACATTTCAAGTTTCAGCAATCAGGCGCCCACCTGGAGAACAAGGGAATACATTTCAAGTTTCAGCAATCAGGCGCCCACCTGGAGAACAAGGGAATACATTTCAAGTTTCAGCAATCAGGCGCCCACCTGGAGAACAAGGGAATACATTTCAAGTTCAGCAATCAGGCGCCCACCTGGAGAACAAGGGAATACATTTCAAGTTTCAGCAATCAGGCGCCCACCTGGAGAACAAGGGAATACATTTCAAATTTCAGCAATCAGGCGCCCACCTGGAGAACAAGGGAAGTACAATTTAGGATTTTAGCTTTCAATTTCTTGTAATATCGGTAACACGATGCGCCCAGTCACCAAACTGGGACAGAAAATTCTTCTTTGTTTGTCTATTTTTGTTGAAATCAGGAGCCCGCCTGGAGAATAGAGGCATTTATTTCAAGTTTTAGCAATCAGGAGCCCGCCTGGAAAACAGAGACATTTATTTCAAGTTTTAGCAATCAGGAGCCCGCCTGGAGAACAGAGGCATTTATTTCAAGTTTTAGCAATCAGGAGCCCGCCTGGAGAACAGAGGCATTTATTTCAAGTTTTAGCAATCAGGAGCCCGCCTGGAGAACAGAGGCATTTATTTCAAGTTTTTAGCAATCAGGAGCCCGCCTGGAGAACAGAGGCATTTATTTCAAGTCTTAGCAATCAGGAGCCCGCCTGGAGAACAGAGGCATTTATTTCAAGTTTTTAGCAATCAGGAGCCCGCCTGGAGAACAGAGGCATTTATTTCAAGTTTTTAGCAATCAGGAGCCCGCCTGGAGAACAGAGGCATTTATTTTACGTTTTTAGCAATCAGGAGCCCGCCTGGAGAACAGAGGCATTTATTTCAAGTTTTAGCAATCAGGAGCCCGCCTGGAGAACAGAGGCATTTATTTCAAGTTTTAGCAATCAGGAGCCCGCTTGGAGAATAGAGGCATTTATTTTCAAGTTTTAGCAATCAGGAGCCCGCCTGGAGAACAGAGGCATTTATTTTCAAGTTTTTAGCAATCAGGAGCCCGCCTGGAGAACAGAGGCATTTATTTCAAGTTTTAGCAATCAGGAGCCCGCCTGGAGAACAGAGGCATTTATTTTACAAGTTTTAGCAATCAGGAGCCCGCCTGGAGAACAGAGGCATATATTTCAAGTTTTAGCAATCAGGAGCCCGCCTGGAGAACAGAGGCATTTATTTCAAGTTTTTAGCAATCAGGAGCCCGCCTGGAGAGCAGAGGCATTTATTTCAAGTTTTTAGCAATCAGGAGCCCGCCTGGAGAACAGAGGCATTTATTTCAAGTTTTAGCAGTCAGGAGCCCTCCTGGAGAACCGAGGCATTTATTTCAAGTTTTAGCAATCAGGAGCCCGCTTGGAGAATAGAGGCATTTATTTCAAGTTTTAGCAATCAGGAGCCCGCCTGGAGAACAGAGGCATTTCTTTCAAGTTTTAGCAGTCAGGAGCCCGCCTGGAGAACAGAGGCATACATTTCAAGTTTCAGCAATCAAGCATCACTCGGAGAAATGGCAAAACATCTCGGATCACAGTTCAAGGCAACAACAAAAGAATTCCACCGGGAGAATATAAGTTAACAAGGTAACAAGAACC
Organism: Nicotiana attenuata; assembly: GCF_001879085.1. Lineage (NCBI taxonomy): Eukaryota > Viridiplantae > Streptophyta > Magnoliopsida > Solanales > Solanaceae > Nicotiana > Nicotiana attenuata. The sequence goes on from NW_017673845.1 coordinate 36,469, forward strand.
GCAAGATCAAGTTTGAAGACATAGATAAGACTCTTGTAATTCATAGATCATAGCTTATTCTAGCTTCTTTTTATTTTGACACGGTGTAATAAGGGGGTTCAGTAAGCAGTAACAGCAACAGTGAAGCCACAGCTCCATGGTAGTCCCAGCTACCAGACCTTCCCGAACTACACTGACCTGATTCCTTTTTAGCCAAGGATATGTAGGCAACCTCAGAAGCAGGGTGCGGTCAAACTTTTCAAAAATGCTTCACACGGAGTATTCAAACGGGCAAAAATCGCTCGTATTTGCTCACTTATCTTTGCACGAAAACTCTTCGTGTTTTCGAGCAAAGAGGGGCAGCTGTGAGCACGTGATTTTTGCCCTATATGAATTACTCCCATAATTTCAAACAAAATGATTTCTTTTCATTACTTTTAATTATTTTTAATTTTGTTGATTTTTGTGGCATTTTGTGTTAGTTGTTTGCATTTTCTGTGTGCATTTTGATTTTAACGTAAATTCATAAAAAATACAAAAATAAATACGCGTTGCATTTAGGATTTAATTTTACATATTTTTAGATTAATGAATAATTAGGATTTTATCAAAATACAAAAATCACAAAAATTGAGTTATTTTTGTTTTGATTAATTTGTAGCCTTAAATTTTGTGAATTTTCTTTAAATTGGTATTTAATTAATGGTGTTAGTTATTAATTAGAGCTTAATGCGATTTTGTAGGAATTTAGTTTTAGAAATAATTTAGGATTTTTAGTTTAAAATTGGAATTAAGGAAAATGAAAAGAAAAAGAATTAAAGAAATATTTTGGATCAAATCAATTTAAATACCAGCCCAATTCCATTCACAACCGTTCACCCTTAGCCCAAATCCAGTCCGCCCCAGTCTGGACCACTCCCCCGCCTTTTTTTCAAAACGACGCCGTTTCGCATCAAGAGATCTGGGCCGTCTAGGTTTAGATCCAACGGTGTAGAAGTATGGGTATGGTTAGTATATAAGTGTCCAAACCATACCCCCCCCCCAAGTCTGTCTCTCTCACACCCCCCNGTCCGTCTCCCTCATACCTTAACCCCTTTTCGGAGACCACCACCCTCCGCCGTTCGCCGCTGGCCGGGAATCGCCTCCGCCGGCGGCGACTCTCCAATCCCTCTCAAAATTACACCACAAACTCCCCTCAATCTCCTCTTTCCAAACCCCCAAACCCCGTCCCTCAAATCTTAGCCAACCTCGTCGAATAATCCAAACCCCCTCAAAATGACACCCCACACTCCCTTCACTTCCCTCTTCCCAAACCCCTGATTGTCTTCTTTCAAATCCCTTCCCACCTCCTCGAATTTTAGATCCAAAAAGGCAGAACCCTAGGAAATTCAAGGAGTTGATTTATGCCCTAATTTTTTGTATCCAAGAGTCGATTCGAGGCCTAAGATAATGCTTCCGTTTGTTCTTGACAAAGAACAAATGCTTAGTATCATTTTGGGACTTGAATCAAAATCCATACTCGTTCATCTCACATAGGTAAGTCCTCTTTTCTTTCTTTTGCTATTCTTTGTTCTAGATTGATTTTCTGTTCTTCATATAGTTTTTTTAATTTTCTGATTATTTTAGTTGAAAGATTGATTAGTGATTCTGCCTATTCTTGAATTTTCTTTAGTGATTCTGTTTTAATTTTAATTGCTTGCCAGTATTTGATCTCCTCTCCTCATAATGATATTGTTATAATTTTGTTCATTTTCTTAGCACTTGTCGGGCTGGTAGCAATGGTTTGAATCCGAAATTCATTAGCTAATTTAGGTTCAAGAGTTTGCGTTTGGTCTTAGCTGTAATTTTCAGAGTGTGTTTGTTCAACCATACTTAGTTAACCAGGGTTAGTAGACTAGGGTAAAAGGGGTTAGTTTAGTTAGTAATTTTCAAAATCAAAAAGGGTAATCTAGGGAATTCAATTTAGGGAATCTTTAGCAACTGAAATTAGAAGCCACTAGAAGCACCTAGAAGGGGGTTTAATTGAAATTTCAGATTCATAGTAGTGTGACTTGGGTAACAAGTCAATAAATAAGGGACTAACTAGCTAAAAAACAAGAATTAAAAAGGGGCTAAAATGCAAAATAAAATCTGCAGGGTTGCCCTAATTATTTGCCTATAAAAGGCACCCTTTCTTGCCTTAGAAGGCAGGGGTTTTAGAGCAAGAAAATCCAGAAAAGGCTGCCATTCTACTATTCCATTGATTCTGTTCAATTTCAGTCTAAAAAAAAAATCAGAAAATACCAAAAATACTACTGTTCCATTGATTTCTTCTCTTCTAGTTTTCTCTTCAACATTCCCTTTAGTTAAGGCAATCTGTGTGTAATCTCTGAAATTAGGAGTGATTCGAGCTTGGTTTAACTTGAGTTTGAGCTTTGGAAAATAATTGTTGATTTAACTCCACTGATGGTCCTACAAAGCTGGTTTCCTGTTGCTATTATTGCTGGAGTTACTGATCCTTGCATCTTCCTCATTTTTACTGTTACATTTCCAGGTATAAATTCCGAACTTTCAGGATGTAGAAGTTGATTGGAAGTAGGAATGAAAGCATTTGTTAACTCCTGTTAACCATTTTTTAATTCTTAGCATTAATCCTGCTTTTATGCTTATGTGTTAGATCATTAGCTCAAAAATGTAATTGGATAAGTTGATTAAGTATTGTGTTGTAATTATATGCTAACTATTGGACTGTTGGACTATCAACCATTTTATACATTGTTTGGTTTCAAAACTGTTTAGCTATAGTAGGTATAAGTTGACTGGTTATGTGTATTGTTTAACGCTTAGAGAACTCACTAACTGTCAGGTTTGAATTATTGAGAATGCATTAGCAGGTATATGAAGATGGGAAAACCTATGAATTCTGTATTTTCTTTATATGCATGTGAGGTCAAGCAATTACAAATATAGGTTCAAATGCTTTACATATTAAAGTTAATGATTGCATAAGTTTGCTCTTAGTAATAATATCAGTGTTTAACAAGAATTGTGACCAATGTGTAGTGTAGGACATTTTCCAGGTATAAATCACATAGCAAGCATGTTTTTTTTGTGTTGGTTTGCTTTATTGGGGGTTCAATATCAAGTGAATTTCCAGTAGTTTATTGGTCAGGTTGAAATTTTCCGGGGTATGGTCTCTTTGTACTGGAATTCGAAGTAGCCTCTGATCTGGTGTGTATTTCGTGAGTCTTGGGCCGTTGGCCCAATTGGTTTAAGACATGCTCCTAATTGTAGACTAGGCTGGGCTTTAATAAACTATAGATTGGATTGAATTGAATGGGAATTATAACTTTGGGGTTTGAATTAATGGGTAAGGAATTTCTTCAACTCTTTAACGTGATTGGGCCTGAAAATGTTAGCCCAAGGGAAGCCTCTCTATGATTATTAAGGGACTTGGGTATTGGGCTCACTGGGGGCCCAGGGGTAAATGGTATAACGCCTCAGATGTTTTCTTAATGGTAGGGTTCTTATGGGCCCAAATCTCAGGCTGTTCCTTTGAAAAGGGACTCGCCCTTATTTCTGGACGGAGGCCTTGATGGGCTTATGCCTGTTAATAGGCCCGGCAGCTTGAATGAATAACAAGGTTGGATTTAGACATCTAAAAAGGGATTAATAATCGTAGTAAATGTTAGGGCCATTAAAATACGATTGTGGTTGCGTATACGTTCGCGTAAATGACCATGATCCTAAATTAATTCGGAGTATGCGTTCGCGCAACTTCGCTCAATCTTTGCTTAATAATAAAATAGGTTACAAGCTTTTAATTATTTTTTTAGTTCATATAAGTTCATTAAAATCACATATGGCCTTTTAGTAATTTCGTAGGCTAGATAAAATTAATATTTCGTAGAATATCCTTTAAGGCCGTTTAAAATATTAAGTGTGGTTGCGTATACGTTCGCGTAACACAACTACATTTCTAAAAACAAAACCGGAGTATGCGTTCGCGCAACTTCGGCCCAAACACTCTTAATAATAATTAAGCGTTACTGATTGTGGACACGTTCGCGTGACATGATTTTTGACGCACCAAATAGGCGGGTATACGTACGCGTAACCCGTCTCAAGATAATTTCCTAATTAAAAGCGGTGAAAGAAACAAATGCACATAGGTTTAAAATCAGTAATTAAATAAGTTAATAAGCCAAGTAGGATCAAAGCGACCGTGCTGGAACCACGGAACTCGGGAGTGCCTAACACCTTCTCCCGGGTTAACAGAATTCCTTACCCGGATTTCTGTGTTCGCAGACATAAACAAAGTCAAACCTTTTCCTCGATTCGGGATTTAAACCGGTGACTTGGGACACCATAAATCTCCCAAGTGGCGACTCTAATTTTTATAAAATGAATCCCGTTTCGATTGTCACTTTAAGTTGGAAATAACTCCCTTTATTATACCTCTTCCGGGGTGTAAGTAGAAAAAGGAGGTGTGACAGTAATAGCCTGCTCGAAGGATTTTCTTTGCCAAAACATACCCGTTCATGTGGGGTCCGCACACTCCTGGGTGCACTTCGTACATGATTCTTCCAGCCTCTTCGACGTCAACTCATCTTAACAAGTTGAGATCTGGAGTCCTTTTGTATAAGACCTCACCACTCAAAAAGAAACCACTTGCGAGCCGTCTGATGGTCCTCTTTTGGTCTCCACTGGCTTGTTCGGGATATTCTTTAGTTTTCAGAAATCTCTTGATATCATGATACCATGGCTGAATATTTGGTTCTGCCTGAACCATATTGCAATAACCGTGCCTTTCTCGGATTTGGATTTCCAATGGGTCAATGTGGGCATTGCTTGGGTATGCAGCATAGAGGCCAAAGTAGCGAGCGCATCGGCTAACTCATTGTGGAAACGAGGAATGTACCTGAACTCAATTGACTTGAACCGCCTACTAAGCTCTTCCACATGTTGCCTGTAGGGAATGAGTTTGACATCTCGAGTTTCCCATTCTCCTTGAGCTTGTCGGATAATCAGATCTGAATCTCCCATGATAAAAAATTCTTTGACATCTTGGTCGATTGCCATGTTCATACCCATAATGCAGGTTTCATACTCAGCAGTGATGTTTGTGCAGAAAAACCCAAGCCGGGCTGTGGCTGGATAATGCTTACCAGTGGGTGAGATTAAGATTGCCCCAATTCCAACACCTTTTGCGTTCACAGCTCCATCAAAGAACATTTTCCAAGCATTGGTGTCTTATGATATTATCTCAATTGAGTTCACCTCCTCATCCAGAAAGTAAGTTTCAGGGGTTGATATTCATCATCAACATGGTTTTCGGCTAGGTGATCCACTAAAGCTTGAGCTTTCATTGCCGTGCGGGTGACATAGACTATGTCAAATTCAATGAGCAGGATCTGCCATTTTGCTAACCTCACTGTGGGCATTGGCTTCTGGAATATGTATTAGAGGATCCAACCTGGTAATGAGGTAAGTGGTGTAGGCTAGCAAGTAATGCCTCAGCTTCTGAGCAACCCAAGTTAGAGCGTAGCAAGTTCTTTCCAACAAAGTGTATTTGGCTTCATAACTGGTAAACTTCTTGCTCAGATAGTAGATTGCGTGTTCTCTCTTTCCGGTCACATTGTATTGCCCAAGGACGCAGCCAAAGGAATTTTCCAAGACTGTCAGATACAAGAACAGAGACCGGCGGATTCGACAAATATCCTTTTGATCCTGTCAAAAGCTTCTTGACACTCATCCGTCCATTTGACTGCTGCATCTTTCTTTAACAGCTTGAAGATGGGTTCACATGTAGAAGTCAACTGACCAATGAATCGGCTAATGTAGTTCAACCTTCCAGCAGGCTCATAACCTCTTTCTTGGTTCTTGGAGGGGGCAAATCTCGAATGGACTTTATCTTTGTTGGGTCTAACTCGATGCCCCTTCGACTGACTATAAATCCCAAAAGCTTGCCGGACGGAACCCCAAATGCACATTTGGCTGGATTTAGCTTCAAATCATATTTGCGTAGCCGCTCAAAGAATTTTCTCAAGTCCCGAACATGGTCGTCCTGGGTCCTAGATTTGATGATTACATCGTCTACATACACCTCTATCTCTTGGTGCATCATGTCATGAAAAATGGTAGTCATGACCCTGTAACAGTAGGTGCCCCAGGGTGTGGTGAAAGCTGTCTTTTCCGCATCCTCTTCATCCATCAACACCTGGTGATATCCTGCATAACAATCCACGAAGGACTGTATCTCATGTTTGGCACAGTTATCAACAAGGACAATGGATGTTCGGCAAAGGGAAGTTGTCTTTGGGACTTGCTTTGTTCAGGTCTCTGTAATCCACACACACTCGAGTTTTCCCGTCTTTATTTGGCACTGGAACTACATTGGCTAACCATGTAGTGTATCGGACCACTCGAATCACCCCCGCTTTCAACTGCTTTGTGACCTCTTCTTTTTTTTTGTCACTGATATCAGTTTTGAACTTTCTTTGCTTTTGCTGGACAGGGGGATAATCGGGGTATGTTGGCAACTTCTGAACCACCAAATCGACACTTAGTCCTGGCATGTCATCATATGACCAAGCAAACACATCTTTGAATTCAAACAACAGTTGGATCAACGCATCCCGGGTTTTTCATCTGTGTGAATGCTTATCGTGGTTTCTTTGACTTCTTCAGTACTACCCAAATTAACCGGCTCGGTATCATTTAAGTTCGGCTTAGGTTTATTCTCAAATTGTTCCAATTCTCGATTTATTTCCCTAATAGCCTCTTCTTCATCATATTTCGGTTCTTGGTTCATTATTTCACAATTAGACAACGTGTTTGGATCTGGGCATGAAGTCCACAAGCATGTCATGTTATTTAAAGCCGCATTATTAGAACTGAAAGAAGAAATAAGAAAAGTAACAAAAATCAGAAGGAATAAAGAGAGATGAACAATGAAATATTGATTTCATTTCATTGAATTTTGAAGATAACAGGGTTTACATTGGAATTTAAAGACAAGAAACTAAAAGGAACATCCGAGTTACACCCTGAAATAACTCGTGATGTGGAAAAGGTGGCAGGACTGGATTACCGGGATTCCCGCCTGATTGGGAACGGAGTAGCCTTCCAATTTTGCAGTTTGGCATTGAGTCCCATGTATAGCACCTCAGCGGTGCTTGAGCCTTCTCCCGACTGAACCATGTGGGTTTCATACTGCATCTGCCTTATAGCCCCATAGATTTCTTCAATTTCCTCGGCTGTGAAGGCCTCATCTTCCTCTTCCTCATTGTACTTGGGCTTGAGAATGTTCTATAAAGATGCGGAATCGGCTGAGGCAAGACCCAACCATCATTCTTTCGTTTATCTGCCCATTTTTCATCAGCTGGCGTGGGTTGGAAACCTACCCCAAAGAACCTTTCGCTAGCAGCCAGAGTGATAGGCTCGGTGATTCCTTGCAGTGACGTCCCGAGCCCCTTCCCGGGTTTGTAACCATGCCTGATCATTTCCTTGGCAACCATAATTGACGCGTTTGAGTGAAAGGGTTGAGGACAAGGGTTTCCTTCTTCACATTGGTCTACGACTACCACTTCAAAAGCTTGATAAACTATATGCTCACTACCTTCTCTGGCTTCGAGGCATGGGACTGATGGGTCACGGTAAATCGACTGCTCGTCCTCTCCATAGACTACAATCTCTTGATCCTCATGTTCAAATTTCACCATCTGGTGGAGAGTGGAAGGTACAGCCCCTGCTGCGTGAATCCAAGGTCTTCCCAAGAGGAAATTATAGGAAGTATCCATGTCCAAGACCTGAAAGGTCACCTCGAAATCCACCGGACCAATAGTCAAGATCAGATCGATCTCACCTATGATGTCTCTTTTTATACCATCAAAGGCACGCACACAGACATTGTTGGGCCTGATTCTCTCGGTACCGATCTCCATTCTTTGCAGAGTTGAGAGAGGGCAAATATCTACTTCGGAACCACCATCCAGCACGACCCTTTTCACATAATATCTCTCGCATTTAACTGTCAGATGAAGGGCTTTGTTGTGGGCGGCCCCTTCCGCGGGCAAATCATTCTTACTGAAAGAAATTTGATTGACTGCAAAAAACCTTTCCGTCATCCTTTCCAACTGTTCCACAGTGGTTTCTATGGGAACATACGCCTCATTGAGGGTTTTGATCAACACTTTCTGATGTTCAGTTGAATTCATTAACAGATACAACAAAGAGACCTGAGCAGGAGACTTCCGGAGTTGGTCAATTATCTCATAGTCTGCAGTTTTCATTTTCCAGAAGAACTCTTCTGCTTTTTCAGCACTAATTGGTTTCTTGATCGGGAAGCGTTTCTTCTTAGCATTGTTCACTCCTCCCACAATAAAGTATTTCTCACCTGGTTTAACTTTATTTGTTTCTCCTAAGACCTCTTTTCCCTTGTAAGTTACTACCGCCTTGTTGTAATTCCATGGAACGGCAGTAGGGTCTGTCATGGGCCTCTGCGGTGCGCGGCCAATAACACGGGCTCATTCAGCCTTGGTGAAATTACTGGCCCCCGTACCACATAAGTCCCTTTAGGCACATACGTTTTGGATCCCTTGTTCAGCTCAAACCTTCTTGGAGGGCTTACTACATTTGTTCTTTCTTGTGACCCCGGGGAACATAAAGAATGACATCTTTTGAGGGCGCTGCCCCAGTTTTGGTCTCCACTTTCTTTTCTATATTTTGAGGGGTGGGTTTACTCTTCTTCTCCCCCTTGTCTTGTTTTGCGACAACCCTTGGTTTCTTTTCCACATCAGCTATGGCAATGATGGCTTTTAGAGCCGGGTCAAACTCTCTATCTTCACAGATCATTCCAATAACCGGCCCGTTGTTATGAGCCGATAATGGATTGTTGGTTACATTAGGAACGTCTTCGTCCTTTAGCACTATTTGCTTTTGTTCTATGAGGTTTTCCACAGCTCTTTTCAGGGTCCAACAGTCATCTGTATCATGGCCTTCCGCCCCTGAGTGGTAAGCACATCGAGTACCGGCTCTGTAAGCGGGTGATGCTGGGTTCTGCCTGGTTTGGGGTACAGGCTGCAACAAACCCATCTGGACAAGCTTGGGGAAGAGGCTGGAATATGACTCACCAATAGGTGTGAAGTTTGGCATCTTGGGTGGTTCCCGGGCACGGAAGTTGTTCTGTGGAGGTCCGGGATTATAGTGAGCTTGGTGGGGAGGTTGATTTCTGGGAAATGGAGCTCGATTTTGGTGGAATTGTTGTTGTGGCCTAGCATATGGTTGGGCATTCATTACTGTATACGGCTGAGGAGCCATAGCATAGGCTGCATCTTGATAGGGATAATAATGTTTTGGGGTGTTTGTGGAGAAGTAGTTTCTGGATGGACGGGGTTTTCTTACACTTGAAGTTGCCATTGAATCTTCTTCCTTCTTCTTCCGGTTTGCTATACCTCCAGACCCGCCTTGAATGGCTTGGGAGGTAGCCCGTATAGCAGACTGACTTAGGATGCGCCCTGTCTTTAACCCATTCTCAACCATTTCGCCAATTTTGATGGCCTCGAGAAATGGTTTTCCCATCGCAGACATCATATTCTGAAAATAATCGGCCCCTTGGACTTGAAGAAAGACACTGACCATCTCTATTTCATCCATTGGAGGCTTAACTCTGGCGGCTTGCTCGCGCTATTTGACAGCATACTCTCGGAAGCTTTCCGAGGACTTTTTCTTTGGATTTGACAATGAGTTCCTGTCAGGGGCAATGTCGATGTTATATTGAAACTAGCTCACAAATCCCGAGCCAGGTCGTCCCAGATATCCCACCGAGATATATCCTGGTCCATGTACCATTTAGAAGCAATACCGACCAAACTTTCTCCAAAATAAGCCATAAGGAGCTCTTCTTTTCCACCTGCTCCCCGCAATTGGTTGCAATACCTTTTGAGGTGGGCTATGGGATCCCCATGCCCATCATACTTTTCAAACTTTGGGGTTTTGAAACCCAAGGGTAGATGCACGTGTGGGAACATACACAGGTAAGCGTAAGATATGCTCTTTTGCCCGCTCAAACCTTGTATATTTTTCAGACTCTACTCCATACTTCTCATTTTTCGAGCAATCTCCTCTTGTTCAGGGTTCTTTGAGGTTTTCTCCTGCCCCGCGGTAAACTCGTACCGGGGTTGCTGAGGATAGGAATTAGTGAATACTGGGTAGATTCCAGTGGGAAAGATGGTACTTGAAAGGTGAAGGATGACGGGTCAAAGTTTGGCCTTGGCAGGGTGGGTAGTGCCGTGGCTGCAGAAGGTGGCGCAGTGAATATATTGGAGGCTGTGCCTGGCATCAACACCTGGGGGCAAACCTCAGAAGGTGTTCCAGCAAAGTGAGCCGAAATGGTAGGATATCCCAGCGGAGTATTCAGGTAACTTATGGGGACGTTGGAGGTGCCACTTGCCCTGGGAAGTAGCTCGGGGAATCCAGGGATTATACTTGGTGGTTCCCTACCATTAGACCAGGCGTCTCACATTTCCATCATGACGCAATTCTGTTTTCCTCTGCAGCGGCCGATTCCGAAGTTGGGATGGACGAAATCGGGCTATCCTCAAGGATAGGAACCGTTGGTAGATGACCCTCAGATGACATTTCAACGCTTCCCTTTGACCTTGTGAAGTAAGGATGTGAAGCCAGAGTACCACAAAATCAACCACCTTACTATAGAGCCTGACTGAATATAAACACAACAAACCGGTTAGTGCGAGACAATTAACACATAGGGAATCGCACATTGGGGTGTGATGCACTTATGCAGTTAAATGTGTTTCTACATATTTTGCAGCGGTTGCGTGTTTCATCCCGGCTTTCGTTTATTTCTCCAATTTTTCTTTCTTTCCACTTTGGCTCTTTAATGCTTCTCCTCTTATTCCCATTTTCCTCTCTTTTATTTCCTCTCTTTTCTTGCTTTGCCCTTTCTTTTTTTCATTTTTATTTTGGTTTCTCTTTGACTCTCTTTTTCTCTCTTTTTTTTTGGTTTTTCTTTCGGTTCTTTCCTTCCATGTTCCCTTTTTTTTATTTGAGTTATTTACAAAAATGTGATCGGATCCGATGAGGATTGCCTACGTATCACGACACCGCGTGAATCAGATCATTACGTAGTTCAAGAAATAAATGCGAAAAATAAAGAAACAATTTTTGGGATTTTTCAATTTTCATTAATAAAACTCCTAAACTTTTCTATTACAAAAGACTCCAACATATTCATTTCTTGGAATTTTAAAAACTATAAACAGACTCAAAACAAATTTTAAACTAAAAACTGAAATACAGACTCGATAAATGAAAATCATGAATACATAAGTGCTTCGATAGTAGGGAAAACGCTCTCATGTAAACTTCCTTCCTTTTCCGTTTAACTTTCCGCCATAGACACTCCACCAATAATCACAACTTCTGCTGCAAACAACCACAACCTATTTCCTAAATATGACTGCTCCTAACAACTACCTTTTATCTCATAACCAACTCGAAGAACCACCCGACCTCACTTCTATGCAAATAGATGACAACCTCATTAACCACAAACCAGCAACTTTCCTCCAAACACTTCTTGCTAACAAATACCTCTCTACATCTATAAGCAACCATCAGCAACCACTACCTAAGCCTGACCTATCTGATGAATTCATCCACGACACAGATGAGGATGATACTTTCATACCAATTTCCACAACTAAGAAGGCGCGTTTATATGAATCTTGAAAATACTCAGTAATTATCAAGCTTTTTGGACAAAGAATTGCACACCACTTACTAAAGAACAAGCTCATAGAGATCTGGAAACCCACAGAAGAACTCCCTATTATTGACCTAGGATCAGATTTCTTCCTTATCAAATTTCAACAGGAAGACAACATGCTAAAAGCTCTACAGGGAGGTCTGTGGTTTATTCTAAACCACTTCTTATCAGTACGTAGGTGGGAACCCAAATTTATTGCATCATCCACACAGCTAACCTACTCGGCAATCTGGGTAAGGCTCCCTAAGCTACCAATGGAATTTTACAATGTGGAAATATTACAACGAGTTGGATCTAAATTAGGACAACTCTTAAAGATTGATACATGTACTTCAACAACTACAAGGGGACGCTATGCACGTATTTGCATTGAAGTACCCTTGGATCGACCCCTCAAAACACACATCAACATAGGAAACCATAAGCAAAGCCTCCTATACGAAGGCATCAATATACTCTGCACTAGCTGTGGCCATCTAGGTCATATAATTCAGAACTGTCCAAATACCAACCAAACTATAAAAAATCCTCAAACAAACCAACCATCCACTTCTGCCAAACCTAAACCAGAGTGGAAAACAGTTATTTTTCCAAAAAGATTCAACTCTCCATATAAACAACGACAAAGTAACATCCCTACCCATACTCCACCGCTGGAACAAACGCGGACACATCTATTACTAGGTAAGTCTTCAAACCCTAAAGGCCCATCTTTGGGCTCCTCTTTTCTGTTAAATGAAGATGGGCTGTCTAAGCCCACTAAGGAATTATCTAATAAGTTTAGTCCTCTTAGTGGGCAATATGGACCACCGGCTGACCACATGGACTTTGGCCCATTGAATAGTAATCCGAGCCAAGTCGTTTCACATGATAAAGTAGTAAAAATGCAATCAGAGCCCACTATAAACCACTCCAACACTTCATTATTACAGCCACCCTATTTACCCAATCAAAAAATTACTCAACCCATTTCTATCTTATCTGATACACAACCTAAGCCTCTAAATCTTTTTCACGACTGTACCACGTTTCCTCAGCAACAAAGTCCACATAGGATGGATTTTCCACGTAACACTCCACCTCCTCATATGGACCTATCACATACTGGCTTATTACCTCTGGTTATATCATCCTTAGACACGTCCTCCTCATTATCCAATAGCTCTTTAATCAATTTGCATGCCACAGTAATTTCGGATAGCAATGAAACTACAGTTCCATGCAAACATAATGATTACAATCCATGTGATTCCTCCATTCTTACCCATTCTATCCCACTACAACCTTCCTTGATAGTCCCGCCTCTTAAGACTCTTGATAATAATACTACAACCCCTTTAACAAATATTACACCAATAATTCCCTCCTCTGAAAACACACAAAATGCAGAGACCAACTTTCATCAACTTTCATCGTTGTGTCACACCTCCTTCTTCACTTACTACACCCCGTGAAGGGTATAATAAAGGGAGTTTTTCCAATTAAAGGACAATCGAAACGGGATTCATTTATTAAAAATCAGAGTCGCCACTTGGGAGATTTATGGTGTCCCAAGTCACCGGTTTGAATCCCGAATCGAGAAAAGGGTTTGACTCTGTTTAACAGTCGCGAACCAGAAATCCGGGTAAGGAATTCTATTAACCCGGGAGAAGGGGTTAGGCACTCCCGAGTTCCGTGGTTCTAGCACGGTCGCTCAACTGCTATATTTGGCTAAAGTATGATTTTAATACATGTTATTCTATTGCAATTTTAGAATTGTTTAACCGCTTTTAATTAGTTTTTATGAAAGTGAACGTCGTTTAAGAGCGTGTTTTTGGATCACGTCACATGAAATGCACCCGGATCCTTGACACCTCTTATTCAACATTTTGGGATTTGGATTTGGGTCGCATGAAATGCTCACCCGTAGTTAAGAAGGTAAAATTATTAAAAAACGCGCCTAAAGTGGCTAGCGTCTTGTTAACTTTGCGGGAGGCCATGAAAATTCGCTAAATGGCACGTCCCGAATTTCTAAAATATTTTTAATAAAGCAATTAAAGAGGGCCACGCAATTTGTGATTTTATTTGGCACGGCGCACCTCAATTCGTTCTTAAAGGACAACCTAAAGACGAACTAGCATTATCTATAAGAATTGTCTCTAAGAAAAAACTTAATTTGTTAACATTATGAATTAATTAATATCAAGATATTCAAGGAAATTCGGGCCCCAAGTGCAAGTCTGAACTCGAACAAGGCGCTCTCCATTACTGAAGAAACCCTTAGCTCGAGTCCGCTACTTAACTTGAAAGGCCCAAAGCCTACCATTTAATTATTAATGGATCCAATAACGAATTAAGCTAACAGTTCATTGGGCTTCGAAGCCAGCCCAAGAGGAAGGAGAACTCCTTCTGCGTCGCTCATAAGAAGCTGCCCAACGTTTGGGCCTCAAAACAAGCCCAAATGGGAAAACAAGCTAGAACTAGGACCCTGTATCGACCCCCCACAACGTACGAACGGTGCTTAAAACAACAAAAGATTGAAATAAATCCAAATGGCTAATCAAAGAACAAACATATACGCCACAATTTAAAAACAACCCGATCCTCAAAAATCACACCGTAGCTCGTGCATTTCACACTCAACCAGACGCTATTCAAACTAATTATTGAACCATAGAGTTTCCGGCTACAATTTCCATGAACACTCCATATTATACAACCTAAACATAAATGAAAGAGGCAAGATTCGTACCACTAGCTCGAATGATAACACTACTCACTAAATTCCTGTCATAACGGTCCCAACACACAAGTATTTGAGGAATTCATCTAATTCAGAGTTAAAACAATAAAACCAAAGTTACGACATCTAATATAGAGCATAAATCATGAATGAATACAATAACGTCCAAGTAGTCATGCTAATTTAAACCAGGAAACACGTGATCCAATCCTTTAAGAACGGGAATTATTCATTTACTATCTAAATCAAATACATGGCTTCTCTTTACATCTCTTATGCTACTCAGATGCTGAAGCGTACCTGGAAAATGAAAGGAGGTAAGAAAATGTGAGATCAGTAACTCAGCAGCAACAGGAATTATCCCAGATAAATGACCAAGGACAATCGCTTTTAAAGTAGGTGTAAACCAATAAGACTCTCAAACAGTGCCTCACAAAACCCAGCAATCAAAATTAAATAGAAATGAATCAAAGCCCTCGAACACCACTGATTCAGCTCATTTTCAACCTTCAATTGCTTAAAACTATCTCAGAATCAATATTACAAGAATTCCCAAAGGAAAGAAAGGAAAATGAAATGGAAGAAAAGAACTCACCAGTCTCGACTCGGACTCGAAGTTGAACTTCCGATTTAACCGCGATATAACATTAGTAACCTGTTCTTTGTTCAAGAACAGGTAAGCAATGTTAGTACGTGATGAAATTGGGGCTAAAGAAACGGGAGAGGGTGCCTTGCATGTTTGAGTTTTGGATCGACCTTTCAACTCGAAACTCAGATTCAAAATCTGCAGAACTTGACTGATATTTGAAGGAAGAGGGAGAAGGATATAGGATAAGGGAGGTCTAATGGTCAAGGGGTGTTGATCTGGGGGTGATTAAGAGTGGCATCGCCACCGGAGGCGGTGAGGATTTGGGGGCGGCTCAACTAGGGTTTATAAAATTTGGAGTGACACAGGGAGATTCGATGTCGTAGGATTGGATATTTGGAACGGGGTACGGGGAGGGTTCCGGGGTGTTGTTTTGGGAGCGATTGGGGTTGTCTATGGTGTCGCCGCCGGCCTGGGACATTGGGGAGGATAGGGCGGCGGGTTGGGGTCTCTAGGGTTTGGGTGAACGGGGAAGACGAGAGAAAGGGGGGTGGTCCCTTTTCGGACATATATATATCTAAAGGACCCTACTTCCCAGCCGTTAGATCGAGTTACCTCGACGGCTGGGATCTTACCTTGGCAAACGACACTGCTTTGAAAGGGGCGGGGGCTTGACCGGCTTGGGGCGGTCTGGGCCTGATCGGCTTGGGCTGGGAGATGGATTGGTTAATTAAGAACACAAGGCAGGCCCAAATCGTGACTCAATCCTTTTGAATTTCTCTTTTTATTTCTTTTTCATTTCTTCATTCTAATTTCTTTTAAAATTAAAAATAAAACCCCAATTACTTCCAAATCAAATTATCCTACTGTATTAAATTGATTGACTCTAACTAACAATTATCACAAACAATTAAATATAAAAGAAAGACTAAAAACAAGAGTAAACTATTTTTGCGATTTTGGTATTTTGTAAAACCCTAATTACTAATTAATCTAAGAATATGTAAAATTAAGTCCTAAATGCAGATGCAATGTATATTTTTGTATTTTCAATAATTAAAATGCACAGTAAAAAATGCAAACAATTAACAGAAAATGCCACGAAAATCAACAAAATTAAAATAAATAATAAAAAGAGATTATTTTGTTTTGAAACTATGGAGTAAATCATGTAGGGCAAAAATCACGTGCTCACAGCTGCCCTCTTTGCTCGTAAACACGGAGAGTTTTCGTGCAAAGATAAGTGAGCAAATACGAGCGATTTTTGCCCGTTTGAAACTCCGTGTGAAGCATTTTTGAAAAGTTTGACCGCACCCTGCTTCTGAGGTTGCCTACATATCCTTGGCTAAAAAGGAATCAGGTCAGTGTAGTTCGGGAAGGTCTGGTAGCTGGGAGTACCATGGAGCTGTGATTTCACTGCTGTTGCTGCTGCTACTGCTCGCTGACCTCCTTATTACACCGTGTCAATAATAAAAAGAAGCTAGCCTAAGCTATGATCTATGAATTACAAAAAGGTCCTATCTATGTCTTCAAACTTGCTCTTGTGTTGCCTTGCAGCATTGTTGACTTGTATTCTTCTGGTGGAATTCTTTTGTTGCTGCCTTGACTTGCATTCTGAAGTGTTCTCCCTTTCCCCAAGTAATGCTTTGACCGCTGAAACTTGAAATGTGTCTTCTGTTCTCCAGGCGGGCTCCTGACTGCTGAAACTTGAAACGTAATCCTCTGTTCTCCAGGTGGGCTCCTGACTGCTGAAACTTGAAATGTGTGCCTCTGTTCACCAGGCGGGCTCCTGATTGCTGAAACTTGAAATGTGTGCCTCTGTTCTCCAGGCGGGCTCTTGACTGCTGAAGCTTGAAAAGTATTCCCTTGTTCTCCAGGTGGGCTCCTGATTGCTGAACTTGAAAAGCATTCCCTTGTTCTCCAAGTGGGCTCCTGACTGCAACAAAACAAACAAAGAAAAATTTTCTGCCCCAGTTTGGTGACTGGGCACAGCACGTTATCAAATATTAAAAGCTAAAATTGGAATTGTACTTCCCTTGTTCTCCAGGTGGGCTCCTGACTGCTGAAACTTGAAATGTATGCCCTTGTTCTCCAGGTGGGCTCCTGATTGCTGNCGGATAAAAAATGCAAAACAATTAACAGAAAAATGCCAACGAAAAATCAACAAAATTAAAATAAACAATGAAAAGAAATTATTTTGTTTTGAAACGATGGGAGTAATTCATGTAGGGCAAAAATCACGTGCTCACAGTCCTTTGAGTACCACTAAGTCTGATGCCAAAGTCTGTACAAAAGTGTAGAAGTGTAGTATGAGTACAACCGACCCAATGTACTCCGTAAGTGTCAAGCCTAACTCCGGCGAGAAAGTGACGAGGCTAATACAAAACACCTACATATAAACCTGTGCACTTAAGTAACAAGAAAATAAAGAGATATAGCAATTAAGAGAACAAGAAAAAATAGCAACTAAGATAACAAGTAGGTAACACGTGAGATAACAAGTGTAGTAGCAAAACAAATAATACAAGGAATAATAAGAAGAAACTAAGGAGTATAATGACGTAAACAACACCAAACAAGCCTTTCGCCACAATTCAAGTCCAAGTAGCTTGACAATGTAACTATGAAACAACATAGCCAAACTATTATTCTATATCGTGAAAGTAAGGAATAAGTGATATCAATCAATTGGCACAACATCACCCTTCGTATTTTTACTCTCATCCTCGCAAGCACAGAAATACCCCTTATGCATATCACTCTTCCTCACGAGCACGGAAATACCCTTCATGCAATTCACTCTTCCCACCACGTATAAACATGTAAACCAATACCAAGAAAGGTGAAAAGAACAAATAATATCAAGAAGAGTAATTGAACATAACTTGCCATAAGGAAAATAGTCATCACTTATTACCAATAGCCAAATAAACATTTCAATAGCCTTACTACCCAATATCACAACAAGCTCAACACGACTACCAACATGAATAAGAATTGTCAAAGAGTTTCACAATCTAATTAAAGCATAAAATTCAGTTTTACCTGCATGCTTAACCACATAGCAAACGCACATAGACCCCTCACCTTGCGTATACGCGCTCCCAACACATATAACACATAGAAATTAGATGTAATTACACTCTAATTTCCCCAAATCAAGGTTAACCAAGACACTTACCTCATTTCGGTACAAATCAACCCTCAAATACTGCATTTTCTTTAGCGCAAGCCTCCAAACTACTCGAATCTAGCATATTAATACTCAAATGAGTCAAAATAAGCTTTAGAAACTATACTTGTATCCAAAAGGTCCGTCTTTGACATATTTAGAAAAGTCAACAAAAAGTCAACTCGGATTCACTTGGTTGAAATTCGAAATCAAGACTAAATTCTGAACATCCATTCACTCCTAAGTCCAAATATGTGATTTGTTTCGAGATCCGACCTCAATTTCTAAATCTCTAAAATAGAAAATTTCTAAGTTCTACCCAAAACCCTATTTCTATTCTATGAAATCTTATATTTAGGGATGAAAATCTACTAAAAGTAATAAAAATTGATGAGAAACAAGTTAAAAAGTTACTGGCCCTTGAAGACGGGAAAAGATTTCACTTCAAAAACCATCTACCACAACGCCTAGGTCTCAAAAATAGAATAAAATAAACTAATCCCAAAATTCTTTATTTTTACCCACTGCATATGTCGCAGTTGCGAACTTGTTAGTAATTGCGCGCATGCCAAAGCAAAACTGTGTTCGCAAATGCGAAAATGTCCTTGAGCCTCAGGTGTCACGAATGCGACACAGATCTCGCAATTGGGAGGGTCGCAAATGTGACTCTAGCTTTGCAATTATGAAGCTGGCCGCCCCATCCCACCTTCACAAATGCGAGGCCCACTTTGCAATTACGAATCTCGCATCTGCGAGAAGTTCATCACAATTGCGATAATTGCAGCACCAACAAATTCTAAGTTCTATGAAATCAGTCCGAAATCGATTTGAAACTTACCCGGGCCGTTCGGGATACCATCCATACATCCACACAAGTATATAATCCTTATGTGAACTCGCTCGTAAGATCAAAATATCAAAATAACATCAAGAACTAAAAATAACACATCAAAACTTAAAGATTTTAAAGTTCTTAAGTCTAAATTTTTAACTTTTTATAATAAGCGCCGAAATGGAATCGGGCCACTCGGGACCCCAATCAAACATGCGTACAAGTTCAAAATCATCATACAAACCTACTGGAATCGTCAAAATGCCGATCTGAGGTCGTTTACCAATAATATTGACCGTGGTCAACTCCTATTAC
Organism: Nicotiana attenuata; assembly: GCF_001879085.1. Classification (NCBI taxonomy): domain Eukaryota; kingdom Viridiplantae; phylum Streptophyta; class Magnoliopsida; order Solanales; family Solanaceae; genus Nicotiana; species Nicotiana attenuata. The sequence continues at coordinate 55,845 of NW_017673845.1, forward strand.
TTATTAGTTTTAAAATTAAGTTTTCTTTAAAAAATCACATTTAATTTTCCCGAAAATCAAAACGGACCACGTATGCAAATCATAAATCATCGAATAAAGCTGTATAGTATCTCAAATTATGAAATGAGAAGTTAGAACTCTAAATGACTTATCGGGTCATTAAAAAATCTTCTTTCATATTTATGGATAGGTATATCTATAGGTCGATGCAGGACATACTACGTCATATGAAACGGCCTTCCATTTTATCCTCAATATGTACGACTTGCACTTTTTGGCGAATGTGGTATTTTAATCTTATATAATCTTGAATATTGCATATCCATCTTAGAATTCACATTTGTGCAACACACATCTTGTGGATATATTGGACTTTAGCAATTCAACACTCACGATCATATACCATTGTCGGTATTATAACTATTTTAAAAAATATTTCTTCTCTTTGATGGACACTATTTTGTCACATAACATCCCGATAGTACCTGTCTATTCAACCATCTAATTTAACTCTACGAGTAACATTTTCATATATCATTCCATTCTTTTGAAATAACGAGCATGGATATCTAAATTATTTTTTGGTATTGCTATTATGTCTAGTCTCACGTTAACTTCGCTCCCCTCGACTGGCTAAAAGCAGAGCATGTATTCAATAGCACTTCTACTTATCCTAAAAAATTTATACCCTAAAGTGCTTTTCCATAATTTATGCTTTTGGTTGACCCCATAAATGTGGGGGTTATTAACGACCACAAATTGTATCGGATTGTGGTATTTAACAAACTTCCACAATTTGATGCAATTTGCAGAGGTTATTAAAATCCTCCACAAATAAACCGCCACAAAAGAATTATATAGCCGGGGTTAAAAGAAATGTCATAAAATAAACTTATTGTGGGGGTTCTTATTATCCCCACAAATAAACCCACAATTAACCGTATTTCTTGTAGTGCTAATCGCTTAAATTAAAAATAATCTGCGGATATATACTATAAAATAATCTATTTATAATATGTATAACCATGTATAATTGATATATAATCTATATATATTAGCTAAAATAATAAATAATGCACGGAAGACTATTTGTAATGATCTCATTTTTCAATATGTTGTAAGTCGAGTCTGATACAAGCATGAAGTTATGCCCATTAAACTAAAACTGTTAAATTAGGCTTTATAATTGGCCAAATACATAGACAGGTACCGGAATTTTGCACCGCTTTTTATATGGACACTTAAAGTTTGAGTATTTTCTATCAAGCATTCGAACATCCTCTCAAGTGCGCCAATTAAACACAGACCTCATATTTGGTCTTAAAAATTAGGAGCGTGTGTGTAAACGTGGCTGATGTGTAATATATATGGTCTTAAATATTTGGATCAACGTCGATTTTGTTGCCTTTGCTCTCCTTCGAACCCCCACCGAAAAGAAGACCGGAGTTCTTGGAAGAGTTGGTGAAATAAGCCATGATCAGCAGAAGGTAATAAGTGTTAGAGATTAAAGAAGGATGAAAGCATAAAAGAGTTGAATGCAAAGAAGTTGAGAGAGTTTGTAAAACTGTTAAGTGTAAAAGAAGAAGAACGAGGCATATATAAAGTAATTGGCGGCTAAAATCGTGGCCATGATTACCTCGCGAACCGGCAAAAATATCGATAAATCGTGGAGTAACACGTGTTCGGGGTGTTAAATGTGAAGAGATGTGCATCTTATCAAGCATTAGAAACTTTTCAGAAAGGTTCAAAAAAATTCCCGCCAAGAAAGAAATCTATAGCAACTTCCCGGTGACATAAAAAGTCGCCACCGAAACGCAGGGGGACTATCTATATAGGGTAAATCGGTTCATATTAAATACTCAAATGACAGAGTGACATGTGAAACCGGGGACAGAAGGAAGATGAAGAGAGTGAAAATCAAGACCGATGACAATAACTCCGGTTGGTATCGGGTAGATCCCGAAGGGAACATTATCAACGAGAGCAAACAAATGCTTGTCACCAGATGACATTCCATGAGGAATATTCCTCAGTATTAAATACACATCCATTACAGAGAATTTTAGCATCCATGACCTGCCGTTACATATTCATCAATGACCCTCATTATTGTCATTTAAGAGGGGCTTGATCCTAGGACCTTGTTCCCTAGTTATAACTATAAATAATGACTTCAACAACCATTGTAAGACACGAAAATTCTGACAAACTTATGCTACATATTATTCTAAGCTAAATAATACTTTATTTTCTGTCTAACATTATTACTATTGTTGCCTTCGGAAGCCTTGTTCCCGGAACCAAGCTATGTGATATTCAATTTTGATTTCAACGGTAAATCCTGCATTTTATTTAATTTATTTATCATTTTGGGATCAAATCGATTCGCTTGTCTATAGATCACACTATAAATTCAACTTTACGTACAGTTTTTACGGCTAAACAATCGCCAAGACTTCTGACCGAAGACTTCTGGCCAAGTCACGGTGATCATCATGGTTTGTCATAAATTCTAACCAAGCGATTTCTGCTGCTTTAAAATTTTCGAACTAGGCTATTTTTTAAAACTTCTTTTAGTGGGTCAAAATTTAAACGACGGTCCAAAATATATTCATCCTCAAAAGAAAGACCTAATTTTAAAATCTGACGCCCTAATATGCGACAAAAATTAGGTAAAATCCATTGCCTCGGTGTATACTGTCAAAATCAAGTATGCTCGATTTAGTGGGCTCGAGGAACTACTTCAAGAACCGGTGCGAAGTACGCTGGGTTCGAGGCCGATGGCAGAATTCGAAGATCGAAGACCAAAGTGACCAATAAATATTGAGGTCGAACGTGACCGGCCTCGAGATAATGTCGTTGTAGCTTTATAACAGAATGAGCAAGATTCCTGCCACGTCCCAAAAATCGTGGCGTAAATTCCGAAATTGATTTGTACGAGTTAGTACTAGTCCGTACTAGGCGGTTATACAGCTGTCCCAATAAGATTCTTTACTGTAAATAGAAATGTACCTTATTTAGGGTTCACCTATTATATAAGGGGACCCCAATCATTTGTAACGATCATCAATCATTGACAAAGAATAGACTCTCTTACTTTTGGCTCATATTTCGTCAGAAACATCTCTTTACTTAATTGTTCTTGCTTTATTGTTCTTACCAACCTCGAGGTCACCTTAGCTCGAGGTCGAGACTGTCTTGCACACCGGTTTGATTCTACTTACTTCCTTCATCTACATGCTAGCTTTCTCGGTTATTAATTAGTATTGAACTAAATCACATATCTTTAAAACCATAAATCAAATTTAATTGTTACTCGTATTTTCGAGGTAAACAGTTTGGCGCCCACCGTGGGGCTAAAGATAATAGTGATTATTTCAGTACTAATTCTGATAATACACGTTATTTTTACACTTGTTCTTGTCAAGCATTTTTGTTTTCAGGTTAAAATATGTCAAACTCGCAAAATGCACCCGTACACGGTGATGGGAGTCTTGGATTTCTTGGGGGAAATAACAATGTAGGGGTCAGTCTACCACCGATTAACCCTGTATAATTGTCAAATGGGGAACCAGTCGATGTTAGTTCGCACATTGCTTTGGATGCGAATTTAGGCGCGGACCCCGAAGGAAGTGTACGCAGGGAAGCCCAATCTGGTGGCCAAGGAACACAAGGTCTAGGAGATGGGGGAGTCAGCCTCCAAGTAATATTGGAGATGCTACAAGCTCAACAGGTTGCTATCGTTCAGCTTCAGAGTCAGCACAAAACTTCAAGTATAGTCGAACTAGAAAACACTCGACATACAGAGCCGATACCGGAAATATCAAACGGTAATGGCTCGCGGACTGATCCCACAATTATGAGGATGCTCGAGGAAATCACTAAGAGATTCGAGTCCGGGGAGAAGAAGATTGAGGATAATGACAAGAAAGTTGAGACTTATAACTCCCGTGTTGATCGAATACCGGGGGCACCCCCGGTCTTGAAAAGTTTGGATGCCAAAAAGTTCATACAAAAGTCATTCCCTCCGAGTGCAGCTCCGAAGCCCATTCCTAAAATGTTTTGCATGCCCGATACCTAAATACAATGGGAAAACCGACCCTAATGAGCATATTACCTCATACACTTGCGGGATTAAAGGAAATGACCTGAATGATGATGAGATCGAATCAGTATTGTTTAAAAAATTTGGGGAAACTTTGATGAAAGGAGCCATGATTTGGTATCACAACTTGCCCCCGAACTCTATTGATTCGTTTGCTATGTTAGCAGACGCCTTCGTGAAAGCACATGTCGAGGCCATAAAGGTGGAGACAAGGAAATCGGACGTTTTTAAGATAAGACAGAGGAATGACGAGATGTTAAGGGAGTTCGTTTCCCGATTTCAAATGGAGCGAATGGAATTACCTCCATTAGTCATCCAAGATTGGTGGTAATTCCATTCACTCCATTTGAAACCGGGACACGAACTCCCTTCACATCTCGTCATTCCTCTGTCTTATCTTAAAAGCATCCGATTTCCTTGTCGCCACCTTTATGGCCCCGGCATGTGCTTTCATGAAGGCGTCTGCTAACATAGCAAACGAATCGATAGAGTTCGGGGGCAAGTTGTGATACCAAATCATGGCTCCTTTCGACAAAGTTTCCCCAAATTTTTTCAACAAGAGCAACGTACGTAATTCCCTGTTTATTATGTAAGTCGAACTGTAGGTGATGCTGAAACTAGATATCCACACTTAGAAAAATTGGCACTTGCATTAATAAGCGCATCTAGAAAGTTAAAGCCATATTTTCAGTGTCATCCCATATGTATGTTGACCACTTATCCCCTTCGAAATGTTTTGCATAAGCCCGAGCTGTTGGGCCGGTTGGCCAAATGGGCCGTCGAACTTGGCGGGTACGATATCGAATATCAACCCCGAACGGCCGTCAAGTCCCAAATCTTAGCTGACTTCGTGGCCGATTTTACGCCGACCCTCTTACCCGAAGTGGAGAAAGAACTTCTGCTACCAATATCACCTCTTCGACTGCAAACATCTCTTTTGCAACGTGTTGTTATCCGTAAACCGTTTTCACACTATCCACTGCTGGGAATTTCATCATCTGATGAAGGGTTGAAGGTACCGCCCTCATGTTATGTATCCATGGTCTCCCAAGAAGTGCATTATACCTCATGTCGCCTTCGATGACATGGAATTTTGTATCTTGGATGGTCCCAGCCATGTTCACTAGTAGGATTTCTCCCCCTTTATTGTTTCGCTTGCCATGTTGAAGCCATTTAGGACTCGGGATGCTGGTACAATTTGGTCCTAAAGGCCGAACTGCTCTACGACTCTCGATCTGATTATGTTTGCCGAGATACCTGGATCCACTAGAACACGTTTAACTTGAATTTTATTTAACAAAATAGAAATTACCAAGGCGTCATTGTGCGGCTGAGATATGCCTTCCGCTTTCTCGTCATTGAATGATAGGACGCCCTCGAGCACATAGCTTAGTGATCGACACCTAGGTACGTTTGAATACAGGCCCTTGTGGAACATCGACACCGCCAACGATCATATGAATTACGTGTTGTGATTCTTCCTGCTCATTTTTTCTGTTTGCATCTCTTTCCCTGAAGTGGTTTTTTGCTCGATCACTGAGAAATGCTCAAAGATGGCCTTCATTGAACAACCGAGCTACCTCCTCCCTCAGCTGCCTGCAATCTTCGGTTCTATGGCTATGTGTGCCATGATACTTACACATCAAGTTTGGATTCCTTTGAGAATGATCGGTTGTATAGGCCTGGGCCACCTGGTGTCTTTGATTCTTCTAATAGCTGACACGATCCCCGATGCATCTACACTGAAATTATACTCCGATAACCGAGGTGCTTCCGCGGGGTCGGTATGTTTATCAAAACCATTCTTACTCATGAGTCCTCGAGAGTTTTGACCTCGATCATTTCTCCGATCATTCCAAGGAGCGTTATGCCTTGAATCGTTGTTTCTTCGATCGACATATGGCTGATACCGTTTCTTGTTTGATCTTGATTCCCTGTCCGTATCCCTTGGGGGCTTAGCTGCCAATCTATTACGATTAACTGAACCCGAGGGGGTTCCCAACTGGTCGTCCTCGACCCTGATCTTCGATTGGTAACAATTATGTACGTCTGACCACGTCACACCTGGGTACTCGATCATATTCTGCTTTAATTGTCGTGATGCAATCGAACTCCGCTCGTTCAAACCTTGCATAAAAGCTTATCCTACCCAGTCATCCGAGACCGGTGGTAATTCCATTCGCTCCATTTGAAATAGGGAAACGAACTCCCTTAACATCTCGTCATTCCTCTGTCTTATCTTAAAAACGTCCGATTTCCTTGTCGCCACCTTTATGGCCCCGGCATGTGTTTTCACGAAGGCGTCTGCTAACATAGCAAACGAATCGATAGAGTTCAGGGGCAAGTTGTGATACCAAATCATGGCTCCTTTCGACAAAGTTTCCCCAAATTTTTTCAACAATACTGATTCGATCTCATCATCATTCAGGTCATTTCCTTTAATCCCGCAAGTGTATGAGGTAATATGCTCATTAGGGTCGGTTATCCCATTGTATTTAGGTATCGGGCATGCGAAACATTTTAGGAATGGGCTTCGGAGCTGCACTCGGAGGGAATGGCTTTTGTATGAACTTTTTGGCATCCAAACTTTTCAAGACCGGGGGTGCCCCCGGTATTTGATCAACACGGGAGTTATAAGTCTCAACTTTCTTGTCATTATCCTCAATCTTCTTCTCCCCGGACTCGATTCTCTTGGTGAGTTCCTCGAGCATCCTCACAATTGTGGGATCAGTCCGCGAGCCATTACCGTTTGATCTTTCCGGTATCGGCTCAGTATGTCGAGTGTTTTCTGGTTCGACTATACTTGAAGTTTTGTGCTGACTCTGAAGCTGAGCGATAGCAACCTGTTGAGCTTGTAACATCTCCAATATTACTTGGAGGCTGACTCCCCCATCTCCTAGACCTTGTGTTCCTTGGCCACCAGATCGGGCTTCCCTGCGTACACTTCCTCCGGGGTCCGCGCCTAAATCTGCATCCAAAGCAATGTGCGAACTAACATCGACTGGTTCCCCATTTGGCACTTATACAGGGTTAATCGGTGGTACTCCGACCCCTACATTGTTATTTTTCCCATGAAATCCAAGACCCCCATCACGGTGTACGGGTGCATTTTGCGAGTTTGACATATTTTAACCTGAAAACAAAAATGCTTGACAAGAACAAGTGTAAAAATAACGTGTGTTATCAGAATTAGTACTGAAATAATCACTATTATCTTTAGCCCCACGGTGGGCGCCAAACTGTTTACCTCAAAAATTACGAGCAACAATTAAATTTGATTTATGATTTTAAAGATATGTGATTTAGTTCAATACTAATTAATAACCGAGAAAGCTAGCGTGTAGATGAAGGAAGTAAGTTGAATCAAACCAGTGTGCAAGACAATCTTGACCTCGAGCTAAGGTGACCTCGAGGTTGGTAAGAACAGTAAAGCAAGAACATTTAAAAGAGATGATTCTGACGAAATATGAGCCAAAAGTAAGAGAGTATATTCCTTGTCAATGATTGATGATCGTTACAAATGATCGGGGTCCCCTTTATAAATAGGGGAACCCTAAATAAGGTACATTTCTATTTACAATAAAGAATCTTATTGGGACAGCTGTCTAACCGCCTACTACGGACTAGTACTAACTTGTACAAATCAATTCCGGAATTTACGCCGCAATTTGGGGACGTAGCAGGAATCTTGCTCATTTTGTTACAAAGCTACAACGGTATTATCTTGAGGCCGGTCACGTTCGGCCTCGATATTCATTGGTCACTTTGGTCTTCGATCTTCGAATTCTGCCATCAGCCTCGAACCCAGCGTACTTCGCACCGATTCTTGAAGTAGTTCCTCGAGCCCACTAAATCGAGCATACTTGATTTTGACCGTATACAATGTTATAACAAACAAATGCCAATTTTGTTATAATTCCTCCGAATCTCATATTTGGAGGGGGTCGATTTTGTTATAATTCCTCCTAATCTACATTGTTGGTAAAAAATGACTATTCAACGCCTTTGACTTTAGAAGACTTAATTTGACGCTAAAAGCTAAGAGGAAGAAATAAGAGCATTTTTTGTTTTATAATTTAACTTCTCATATTAATTTGAGAAGAAAAATGGTTCTTTTGTTTTGTTTACACTACTTTTACTGCCGCTCCATTAACCATTTTTACTTTATTTTTAACGCTCCAATAACCTTAATTATAGTTTTGTTACCTTAATTATATTTCTGTTAGTTTTAGGGTTTCAGTCTTGATTTGTACTAAAAGGATTTACTTTTTACAAAATAAAAGTGCACTTTACGTTCACGGGCATATATTAAAGACCAAAATACACTTATGGTTATGGAATATCTTGATTTTGTGGGATTTTTGGACAAATAATTTTTCACTATATACATATATTATGCCATTAATTATATACTATTATACATTATAGATCATACGGCTATTTTTAGTTTAAATCGAGGTCCAGAGGTAACACCTCTCCGGTTCATTTATATTAATTTTTTGGCCTTTTTTGCTACAATATTTGATTTTTTTAGGTATCAAGAATGAATTAAATTTTTTTTTCAAAGTTGTCATTGGAGTAAAGAACCTAGGAGTATTTGTTATATTTTCAATGAACAAATTAAGGTTACTACAAAAGGTGTTTAGATTGGCTTATTTTAAGTGCTTATTGGCTTTTAAGCACTTTTCTAGTTTTTGTGGTGTTTGTCAATAATAAAAAGTGCTTAAAAGCGCTTACTTTTATGTATGAAAAGTACAAAAGTAAGCCAAAAGCTAAAAGTTATATATTACTTATGGCTTTTGCCTATTAACTTACGGAAAATATATTTGGCCAAACCAAGAATGGCCCAAACGTCCCAAATGGGGGCATAATGGTAACTTCACACGGCTTTTGAGGGCATAATGGATATTTGAGCATTTTTGTTTTCCATATGTACCCTTTGGCAGATTTTTCGTTTTGATTTAATTTTTTTCAACAATTCTCTCTCACTAATTTAATTGTCTTACCTTCCCAAGATGCATGCTTCATCATTCTCCATAAAGCTCCTTTACATATACTATACTAATTAAACGAAATACACTAAAATATACATATACTATACCAATTAATCGAAATACACTAAAATATACAGATAATATATTAGAGGAAATACATATAAAAATTAGAGGAAATACGTATAAAAATTATGGATTTACGATTAAAGTGGTCACTTTCTAATCCTAAACACTTAATATATTTGGCCAAACCTAAAAAGCTTTTCCAGCCCCCATTTTTCTATCTTTGTTTTCTCCTTCTTCATCTCTTATCTTTCTTAGGGTTGGATTAAAGAATGAACCACGGGAAGAGGAATAATGCTTCGAAAGTTTATGTAGTATTTCGTGGTAAGAGGCCTGGAACTCTAGGCATCGGTGTGCTCCTATGGTTGTTGGTGTCAAGGGTAGCATCTTCAAGGCCTTCAAAACGTATGATGAAGCCATAGCAGCTTTTAATGAGTTTAGAAATGGATCTCAAGCTGATAGGTTATCGGCATCGAAGGTGTAAGTGGTATTTCGTGGTAAAAAGCCAGGATTATACAACTCTTGGTGTGAGTGTGCTCCTATGGTTATAGGTTTCAAAGGAAGCATCTTCAAGTCTTACAAATCTTATGATGAAGCAGTAGCAACATTTAATGAATTCCAAAAAGAAAATGTTTACAGTGAAGAACAATCTTCAAGTTCGTGTGTTGATGAAAGTGATGTTGGAGCAAGTGCTATGTCATCTGTGTTGTTAGCTGGAATGTTTATAGGGATGAAGATTTCAAAAAATTGTTCAGTTTGATTGTTGATAAGAGTATTTTGTTCAGCTTTTGATTATTGTTTAGTTTGGTTATTATCAGTTTGATGTGTTACTGGTTGCCGCATTCAATCTCTGTAGATTAGAGTATTTAGGATGCCAAAGCCTTTGTCTTTTGTACTCCATGTTGGAATGAAATAAAATATGTCTCTTGAATTTATAAAAAAAAATTATTTTGAACTGAACTGAATGTTTTAATTTGTCTATATTGTTGGAACCTTGTAAGTGCCAAAGTGTTATCATTTTGAACTTGTTTTAATCCGTACTACATTGATTCATAAGCACTCAACTATCTTCAAGCTCATCAACTATCTTCATAAGTTCAGTATGTGCTATATTTTGCATCTTGAAGTACTAAACTATCTTCATATTTATTGACAATACATCTTCCTCTTGTCTAATGTTGGTGTCATAAGTTGAATGTGCTATATTAATTTGGAAATAAATTGACCAATTTTAGAGGACTTAATTAATCTTTACAGATGTTACGTACTTTCATTTCATTAGGCATCAAACGAACAGTTGCAATATTGTAGACAATAGGACTGTTTTGTTAACTTGAATCAAACGACCATTATGCCTCACAGTTTTTTGAAGGGTTTTCTATACCCTTGTGTTGTATAATCAAACTCTATTTTTGCTAATACATAACCCCAGGTAATCTGGAAAAAGTTCATAAAAAACTATATAAAAAATAAAAAAAGATTCAAAACATAATAATAATTTCATTCATTAATATTAGATTGCATGATAACATCACCAATACATAACGAGAAAAATAAAAACATCACCATAGGGGGTAGACAACTTCATAGACTAGCAGAAAAACATCACCATAATCAAAAAGACAACATGAGATAAAACTTCATAATCCATGGACTACTCAATATTCTGGTTCACGGAAATAGACTTTGAGGTCTTGGAGACTGATTCGGTATCACTGCTGATAACAATGATAGAATTGCTCTTAGCTCCATTCTGGACGGATGGTGTGGGCATATCGTCAAGCATAGTATAGAGTGAAGTTAGGGGATTCTCCTCCAACATCACACTTTTTAGGTAATCAATGCTTGAATCACGAACTACCCTCTCAATCAATTCATTAATCTCACGCTTCAGCTTGCTATAGTCACGCTTAAGATCCTGGTACAAAATATTATGACTAACCGGTGACCCATGGAGCGGTTGTTCAACAGCTTTCTTGGTCAGAGTCCTATCCATCGTTATACTTAGATGTAGTAGTATTTTCAGTTTGATTGTTTTATGTAGATCTAGCATATTTCACTCAAAAATATAATGGGAAGGATTATAATCTCTCAATTATAATAGCTATTCCACTTCCCAGTAGGAATTAAAGTCTCTTGTAGAGACCCTATGCAAACCACTACACTTCCCCAATACGCCAATATCCCGCTCCCTCCATGCCGGAACTATTACCAACTCTCCTAAAGAACGAACCCTTTACCCANTTCATACATCAAGCAGGATTATATGGTAAATGAGATCTTTTTTTTTTAAAATTCTGTATTTTTAAATGCTTGTGTTTTTCGACTTGGTTTTGCAAAAGAATCAGAAACAAAATAGGTGGCGTTTCGATTTGGTTTTTGAAAGGGGCAGATCTGGTTTTTGAAAGGGGCAGATCTGGTTTTCGACTTGGTTTTATTTTTTTTATTTCTGAAAAATTATATTGTTAATCTTTCTTAATATGTGTGTTTAGATTTTGTTTTGGAAAAAATATTTCTCAAACAATTTTTTTTCTTTTTGTTTGTAGCATATTCCAAAACATTTTTACGACCACATTCCTGAATCACATAGCACAACGGTTCTTCGATATGATGGCGAGCCTTGGTTTATGGAAATTAACATGGGTAAACGGAGATAGTTCAAAGACGCATGGAAATATTTTGTGATGAATAATAACAACAAGCGGGGTTGGTTAATTAAATTTGAGTTGGTCGAAATTACACAATTCTTTGTTGTCTTCCAATTGCACGTGAAAGGCCGAGGAACTCTCGAAGATCCAGTTGAAATTAACTAGTATTTAAATTTATGTTTTGTCTTCCCATTTTGTGTTGTCTTTAACTTTTGTTAGCTTTTATCTAGTTATGTAATATGTACTTTTATTTTTCAGTACTTAATTTTCTAGTTATGTAATGTGTATTTTGATTTTCCAGTTATCAAATTTCTATTTTGGTATATCACTTTGGTATCATTTCATTACCCTAACAACAAACCCTAACTACAAACCCTAACTATATGGTTAGAATGTGAATAGTCTTCAGTTCAAAAAAGGGTTGGTAACCGAAATAATAAATGCAATTCAACTAACACCACATTTTACCCTGAAATAATAAATGCAATTCAATTAACATCATTAATTACGATAATTCAAACAAAATCAGATACTGTGATCAAGAATAGGTTGTTTTGTCCACTGACAGGAAAATTAACATTCAATACACCCAGATAGTGTGGCCAAAAATAGGTTATTTTTTTTACTGACAGGAACAATACACCCTTCAAACAAAATCAGATAGTGTGGCCAAAAATAGGTTATTGTTTTTCACTGACAGGAAAATTAGCATTCAATACACCCTTCAAACAAAATCAGATAGTGTGGCCAAAAATAGGTTGTTTTTTTCATTGACAGGAAAATTAGCATTCAATACACCCTTTTTGATCAGGAGGGTTTTGGACTGGCTTGGCCCCTATAAATATGGTCACATACTCAAACCCTAAAGACCTAAAATACTCACATACTCAAACACTGAACTATGGATGCCTCTCCCTCAACCAAACGAGTCCTAGTTTACTCTTCTACTAGTAGTGATGACATATCTTACTCTTCTACTACCAGTGATACTGAAGAAGAGATTCCTCCAAATTTTGAAGTGATTATGACTGATTCATGCATTGACTACGACGATCTGGTTATGTATCAGCATTGTATATTTTTTTTGTGTTTAAGCTTTATATTTTCCAAAAACTTAATAGTATTATTTTTTTCTCCTTTTTTCAGTATATTCCAAGAAAAATCTACAAGCATCTTGCTCCAACATTAGAACATGTGTATTTTCATCATCGTGGCAAAGAATGGATTGTAATTATGAGCGTTGGTGATCAAAAAAGGTTCAAGGTAGGCTGGAGACTTTTTGTGTTGGATATTTTTATCAGGGAGGTTTCGTCGTCAAATTTACGTTGGTTGATGTTTCACCACTGCGTGTTATCTTCAATGTAGACGTGAAGGGAGACGGATATCCTATTTGTACTAATCCGTTTTTTACTTGGTACTAGGATGTGTTTGTGTTAAATTCAAACCTTTAGTTATGGTTGTTGAACTTTTTTGTGTTGAAATGTTATGTTATAAAATTTCAATCTTCATATTAAGCGATGTATTTTTATTTTTTTTGAATTATTTATCATTCATAAATTACTAGAATAAGTAAATTATTTAATTATTTATCATTAAATGCACCACGGGAAAGCTAAATGGGTTGGTGTGTTATTAATGCATAGTCTCATACTATCATATACTCAAACATTAAAGACCTAAAAACACACTATCCTACAAATACTAACTATGGACGCCTCTCACTCTACCAAACGATGCCTAACTTACTCTTCTACTAGTGAGGATGAAGAAGAGAATCCTCCAACTTTTGAAGTGGTTATGACTGATTCATACATCAACTACGACGATCTGGTAAATTATTATGTCTTTTATGCGTCAGTATTGTATATGTTGATTCAGTTTCATATTTTCTGAAACTTAATAGTAATATTTTTTTTAAAGTATATTCCAAGAAAAATCTACAAGCACCTCCCCCCAACAGTAGACATCGCACTTCTTCACTATCGTGGCAAAGAGTGGTATGTAGATATGAGCGTTGGTGATAGAAGAAGGTTCAAGGCAGGCTGAAAACTTTTTATTTTGGATAATTATGTCAAATGAGGTTTCACCGTCAAATTTACGTTGGTTGATGTTGCACCACTATATGTTGACTTTAATGTTGAATTGAAGGGAGAAGGAACTTCTGATAATAATCCTATTGATAGGATTTGTATTGTGTTTTTCTATCCCTTTACTCATGTATGTTGATGTGCTAATGTTATGAAATTACAATAGTCATATTGGTCTTCTTTACCATAATAATTTTTCTTTTTAATGGAATGTTTAGTAAATGCATTTTGTTTTGTTAATTCTTCCTTATGGTGGCAGTGTCCTTTATATTTACCCTTTTAATATACAAAAATATTGAAAGGGGAATAAAGAGCAAAAATACAGAAAATAATAATAATAATAATAATAATAATAATATTTTATAGTAAATGATTCATAGGGAAGTTAGTTAATGTATTGTAAGATCTAGTAAATGCTACATAGGGAAGTTAAATGGGTAGGTGGAACGGTTACACTGATTTTACAATGAACTGTTGGAGTATTTGGTTGAAGTTAATGTTAGAAATTGGTTGCAGCTGAATGTTGAAATTCTCTGGGAAAAAAATCATGCAATGTAAGGGTTGAAGGTAGGGATACCAAGATAGGTTTTGAAGGTAGGGTTTTAAATTGAATGTTGAAAGTAGGGTTGAAGGGTAGGGTTTTAGTAACTAAATGTGAGTATTTTAGTTCTTAGTTTGAACTGATTATAATGTTCTGAAGTCTTTGACTTCTGTACTAGTTGCAACTAATCACATTTTGTTAGTGTAGTCCTCTAAACTAAAATGAAGTAACAATAAAATAAAGAAATATTTAACAATTAAATTATAATATCACACGTGTCAAAAAATTCAAAAAAATCTATCTCAAATCAAATTAAATAAGATTCAAACTTAAATCATCTCAAACTAAATGGTCAAGTCTTCTATCTCCTAGTTTGCTTCATCGTTTAGATCAGGCAAGCCACTCTGTGGTGGTACTGTTGCATCATCTTGCTGTATAAAGTAAATAACACTAATAAGCAATGTATTTTTCGGAAAAAAATATAATAATAATTTGTTATACTTTAACTCAATTCCTTCCGCTAGCCCAGTATTTCCACCACCTCTGCCACCACCTCTACCACGACCTCTATCACGGCCTCTACCATCACCTCTACCACCACTTCTACCACCACCTCTTCCGACACCTCTACCGCCACCTCTACCCCTCCTATTACCTCTAACTCCACTTCCACCACCCGTTTGCGAACTTCTAAAGTATGAACCAATTCGCCCTCTATATCTATTCAACCTTGGACGTCCACGAGAAGCTATGTATCTAGGATCTCTTATATTTCTTCCTTCACCCTTACCCTCACCCTCACCTTCACCCCCACCCTCACCCTCACCCCCCACCCACACCATCATGTGTATCTTCCAATTCCCAATCTGGAAATCATCATCCCAATTCAAAAGGTCATGCTCCAATCTGTTCAAATGATACTTAACATATCGCCTCATCACTTCAGTGTCCAAGGCAATATAACAAACCCGTTCAAAACGCTTTAAGAGTTCCCTGTACATCATGTATTCAGAACTCATACGTGGGTAACCTCCTAGAAAGAAATGTTTCAAGTGCGGGTGAACAACATCTTTTCTCCACCTTTTCAGTATATATCTCTCATTAACGTTTTTAATCCTCTTATGAGACAACACCTTAAATATGGCAGCATAGAATACCTCTTGTTTCAAACCACTTGCAGCTGCAACTTAGATATTCGCCATTAGGTGTATATTCAACTGTGAATACAAATGGATCTCTAGTGTTAAAGCTCCTGAACGAATAATCAGCGATAATGTAATTCTCCATTCCAGCAATTGCTTGATGGTCTTCAGGGGTGCTGATTTCACAATGGTACAGTTTCCTTAACTGTACTTGAAAAAATTCAAACACTTCACGAGTATAACATGTTTGAAATTTTTCCTCCCATGCAAATTCTGATAAACATTTTGGTTCAAAGCACCTTGACCTATATTCAGCTTCCAATTCTTTCTCGAACTTAGCTCTAATGGCTAACTCATATTGCTGAACAAATAGCTTCAAAGTGCTTTGGCGGGTGATGAATCCGTCAAAGAAAGCATGCATTCCTTCACTTCTTTGTGTGGACAACATCCCAACCTAAAAGTGGTCATTTAGGTATACAGGAACCCATTTCTCCTTCTCCAAATAAAGCTTNGGGTGATTTGTGTGGTACCTAATTTTCGCTCTAGAAGAACCTGGTTCTTCTAGGTGTACTTACTACTACTGATTAGCAGAATTAAAGAGTACATAAAATAAAGAACACAGAGATTTTTACGTGGAAAACACCTGGCTCAAAAGGTGAAAAACCACGACCTACTACTCAGTAGGATTTTCCCAAACTTCCACTAAAATCACTGAGCCAAAACAGCATTTACAAAACTCTTGTAAACCTAAGGATTAAACTCTAATCCCAGTGTGTCACACAGCCTCAACTATTGCGACACCTTAAAGTTAGCCTATAACTTGAATACTCAAAGTACCTATTACAATTGCTTCTACAAAAGCTGGAACGGTACAACTTTAAACCACCTACTACAATTGAACTAGAATAAGAATAAACACAATGGAATTGGTTCTTCTATCTTGTCCAAGTAGCTTCAGGAATGCACACTTGAATCTCACATAAATTGCTTGCAAAATTGCCTCTCTCTTTTGCTCTCAATTTAGTTTCACTTCTGCGTTTGTGCAATACCTGTAAAAGAGAACAATTACTGTTATTTAATGAGTTAGTAATCAAAGTTTGATTGAGACTCAATTGTTGATCTTCCATCGAAGTTGAGTCCTTGAACAATACAAACTCCAACTCTATCCTTTTTCCGGATTGTGTCCTCTTCCCATGAGGATACTTTCTTTCCTCATCCAATATGCAACCTTTTCGATCAGTTCATGAGATATTGCTGCTTTATCCTTGAGACTTATCTCCTTCACGTGTATCTCACATGTATAGGTTGATAAACACTGTGTCTCACATGATGGACCTGGTCCATGACTGAGTTCATTTGTCATTCTTCAAAACTTCACCTGAACTTGGGTCAACAATCACAACGATAGTATATGCATAGGTAATCATATTAGTAAATGGACCTATACGGTTGCTATAGGCCGATACGTATGACCTTAATGAATGAAATTATATTTATAGACGGTCAATTACTACGAATCACAACGATATAATTATCATAGGTCATATGACTACAACCATATTAGTGAATGGACTTATATGGTTGTTGTAGGCCGATACGTATGAACTTAATATAAACGGTCGATATTACTATGAATCACAACGATAATATATGCATAGGTAATCATATTAGTAAATGGACCTATACGGTTGCTATAGGCCGATACGTATGACCTTAATGAATGAAATTATATTTATAGACGGTCAATTACTACGAATCACAACGATATATAAACGGAAGGTAAAATAAAATTCTGGGAAAAATTAGTCTGAAGAAGGAAACTAATAAAGTAGATAAAAAATGTAACTACTGGTTTAACCTTTAAAAAAGAAAAACTGATTGGGTTGATAGGAAAAAATTAAAATCCACTTTGTTGAAGGTGAGATTCGATCTCGATACGCCTCACTCAATAAACGCAATAACTACCCTTACTTAACCAACGCATCGATTAGAACTTTTATGCTTTTTTGTTCTTTTATTTTCATACATTGGAATACTNTAAGACGTACAATTACTACGAATCACAACGATATAATTATCATAGGTCATATGACTACAACCATATTAGTCAATGGACTTATATGGTTGTTGTAGGACGATACGTATGACCTTAATATAAACGGTCGATATTACTATGAATCACAACGATAGTATATGCATAGGTAATCATATTAGTAAATGGACCTATACGGTTGCTATAGGCCGATATGTATGATCTTAATGAATGAAATTATATTTATAGACGGTCAATTACTACGAATCACAACGATATAATTATCATTGGTCATATGACTACAATCATATCAGTGAATGGACTTATATGGTTGTTGTTGGCTGATACATATGACCTTAATATAAATGGTCAATATTACTATGAATCACAACGATAGTATATGCATAGGTAATCATATTAGTAAATGGACCTATACGGTTGCTATTGGCCGATACGTATGACCTTAATGAATGAAATTATATTTATAGACGGTCAATTCGAATCACAACGATATAATTATCATAGGTCATATGACTACAATCATATTAGTGAATGGACTTATATGGTTGTTGTAGGCCGATACGTATGACCTTAATATAAACCCTTCAAACAAAACCAGATAGTGTGGCCAAAAATAGGTTATTTTTTTCACTAACAGGAAAATTAGCATTCAATACACCCTTTTTGATCATGAGGGTTTTGGACTGGCTTGGCCCCTATAAATATGGTCACATACTCAAACCCTAAAGACCTAAAACACTCACATACTCAAACCCTGAACTATGGATGCCTCTCCCTCAACCAAACGAGCCCTAGTTTACTCTTCTACTAGCAGTGATGACATATCTTACTCTTCTACTACCAGTGATACTGAAGAAGAGATTCCTCCAACTTTTGAAGTGATTATGACTGATTCATGCATTGACTACGACGATCTGGTTATGCATCAGCATTGTGTCACGAACCCAGTTCGCCCTCCGTGAACTGTCGTGATGGCACCTAGTCTCTACGATTAGGTAAGCCTAATCGCGGAAAAGAAACCAAGAATTTGCGGAAGTAAACAATTTAAAACAGAAATAAGAAATAACCAGTGTATAAATGTGCCGCTCGGCATACACCATATTTAACTCTCAAAACCAACACATAAATCCAAGACCCGGGAACCCATGAATCACAAGCTAAGAATTACTACACAACTCTAACTCCAGAATGTCTAACAAGAACTGGAAAAAAAATACAGAAGGGCTAGCACTAAACAACAAGAATAGAAAGAGACTCCTCGGTCTGCGGACGCGGCAGATATAGCTTGAAGTCTCTACAGAAGCGCCTCGCCTCAAGGATGATAAGACTGAGCAAAAGTACCTGGAGCTGCACATGAAAAACATGCACAGAAGGGGCATGAGTAGACCACAGCGGTACTCAGTAAGTGCCAAGCCTAACCTCGGTTGGGTAGTGACGAGGAAGGTCAGGTCCCCCCTGAGGTTAAATAAATATTAAAATTACAGGATAAGATAAGCAGTGAAATTGAGAATCTACAGCAAGAGTCTATACAGGATAATAAAAGTACAATAACGGAAACAGAGGTAAAGGCAAACCACAAGGAACTACCACTCATAGCAAGGATGATAACCGGGGATCTCTTGGTATCCCGAGGATCTCTTGGTATCGTCAATATATGCTAGGGATCTCTTGGTATCCCGAGGATCTCTTGGTATCCTCAAAATATACTAGGGATCTCTTGGTATCCCGAGGATCTCTTGGTATCCTTAATATATGCTAGAGATCTCTTGGTATCCCAAGGATCTCTTGGTATCCTTAATATACGTGCCAGGGCCCTCTTGGTATCCCGAGGATCTCTTGGTATCCTCAATATATGCTAGGGATCTCTTGGAATACCGTTCCGTAGTCCCAAAGTAAACATACAGCAACAACAAGACTTCAATCCAATCAATTTCATATCAAAGTAAAGCAGGTAATCCTAGCCTAACATGGTGCACGTAATACAATTAAGGCAGTTAAGGCAAATAGAGTAATTTAGACAAGTAGACATGCTTCTCTAGGCTACAGCAGGTTTAATTTCCAAACAGTGTAAGCAAGAAAAAGGAAGAACACAATTTAAGGCTATTTTTAATGAAAAATCGGATTTCCAACAATTAGCTCAAGTACGCGCTCGTCACCTCACGTACAAGGCATTTCAGTTATCAAATATATCATATCCTAAGGGGAAGGTCCCCCACACAAGGTTAGGCAAGCCACTTACCTCGAGCCGGCTCAAAATCAACCTGATACCACATCTTTGCCACGAGTACTCGACTCCAAATGGCCCAAATCTATTCAATTCAATTGCATATCGTAATAATACTTCACGTAACTGATTCTATAATTAAATTCTAAGCTAATACATGAAATTAGGTAAAATGACCAAAATGCCCCTCAAGCACACGTCTCAGAATTGGGTAAAATTTACATTTTTGGAATCCTCATACTCTCACGAGTTCATACATACCAAGAACACTGAAATCGGAGCCCAAATGACCCCTCAAATTCTCATTTCAAAGTCTCTTAATCCCAAGCCCTAAATCCCACAATCACTACTGACTTTTCCCTAAATTTCTAGCTCTAATCCATGAAATAATGACATAGGAACGGGTTTTAAGCCCAAATTACTTACCTCAATGAAGTTTTCTTGCAACCCCTCTTTCAAATCGCCCAAAAAGCTCCAAGGTCGAGATAAAAATGGTGGAAATAACCCCAAGGTCGCGGAACTCCCTTTAAATCACTGTCCAGCAGTTTCCGCATCTGCGGTCTTGGGACCGCTTCTGCGGTCCCGTATTTGCGGACCAAAGGTCGCATCTGCGACCCCTCACTAAAATACCAGCTTTCGCATCTGCGGACCTCTAACCGCAGGCACGGTTCCGCTTCTGCGGGAATTTCACCGCATCTGCGGTTTCTGAGGAAAATCCCAAATTTCGCTTCTGCGGCCCTCTTTGCCGCTTCTGCGGCTCCGCATCTGCGGTTCCCGGACCGCAGATGCGAAAATACCAGAAGAACATCTGTTGCACAACTTCAACTCCAAAATTACCTCCGTTAACCATCGGAATTCATCCCGAGGCCCCCGGGACCTCAACCAAAGGCATCAACATATGCTAAAACCTTTTTCAAACTTGTACCAATTTTCAAAACACTCCAAACAACATCAAAATAACCATAACACATCGGATTCAAGCCTAAGTTTCAAAAATCTTCCGAATTTCGCTTTTGATCAAAACCCCAACCGAACTACGTCCGAATGACCTGAATTTTGCACACACATCCCAAATGACATAGCGGAACTACTGCAACTCTCGGAATTCCATTCCGACCCTCGGATCAAAATCTCACTATCGAACCGGAAACTTCAAAATTCGACCCTTCGGCTTTTCAAGCCTAAATTAGCTACGGACCTCCAAAACACCATCCGAACACGGGCCTAAGCCAGAAATCACCTAACGGAGCTAACGGAACCATCAGATTTCCATTCTGAGACCGTCTTTACACTGTTACGACTACGGCCAACTTTCCAACACTTAAGTTCTCATTTAGGGACTAAGTGTCCCAAAACTCTCCGAAACTCAAAACCGAACATCCCGGTAAATCGAAATAGCAGGAATAAACTTGGGGAAAGCAGTTAAATAGGGGATCAGGGCGTAATTTTCAAAAATGACCGGCCGGGTCGTTACATCCTCCCACACTTAAACATTCGTTCGTCCTCGAACGAGCACAAAGACATACCTGAAGTGAAGCTGCTCATGACCCAAACTGCTGAGCGACGCGCTGGAGCTCAAAACGATCGGTCGGGTCGTTACACATTGTATATATTTTTTGTGTGTTTAAGCTTTATATTTTTCAAAAACTTAATAGTATTGTTTTTTTCTCCCTTTTTCAGTATATTCCAAGAAAAATCTGCAAGCATCTTCCTTCAACATTAGAACACGCGTATTTTCACCATCGTGGCAAAGAGTGGATTGTAATTATGTGCGTTGGTGATCAAAAAAGGTTCAAGGTAGGATGGAGACTTTTTGTGTTGGATAATTTTATCAGGCGAGGTTTCGTCATCAAATTTACGTTGGTTGATGTTTCACCACTGCGTGCTATCTTTAATGTAGACGTGAAGGGAGACGGATATCCTATTTGTACTAATCCATTTTTTACTTGGTACTAGGATGTGTTTGTGTTAAATTCAAACCTTTAGTTATGGTTGTTGAACTTTTTTGTGTTGAAATGTTATGATATAAAATTTCAATCTTCATATTAAACGATGTATTTTTATTTTTTTTGAATTATTTATCATTCAAAAAATTAAATTACTAGAATAATTAAATTATTTAATTATTTATCATTAAATGCACCATGGAAAAGCTAAATGGGTTGGTGTGTTATTAATGTATAGTCTCATACTATCATATACTCAAACATTAAAGACCTAAAAATACACTATCCTACAAACACTAACTATGGACGCCTCTCACTCTACCAAACGATGCCTAACTTACTCTTCTACTAGTGAGGATGAAGAAGAGAATCCTCCAACTTTTGAAGTGGTTATGACTGATTCATACATCAACTACGACGATCTGGTAATATTTTTTTTAAAGTATATTCCAAGAAAAATCTACAAGCATCTCCCCCCAACAGTAGGCACCACGCTTCTTCACTATCGCGGCAAAGAGCAGTATATAGATATGAGCGTTGGTGATAGAAGAAGGTTCAAGGCAGGCTGAAAACTTTTTGTTTTGGACAATTATGTCAAGCGAGGTTTCACCGTCAAATTTACGTTGGTTGATGCTGCACCACTATATGTTGACTTCAATGTTGAATTGAAGGGAGAAGGAACTTCTGATAATAATCCTATTGAAATTGATTAGGATTTGTATTGTGTTTTTCTATCCCTTTACTCATGTATGTTGATGTGCTAATGTTATGAAATTACAATCGTCATATTGGTCTTCTTTACCATAATAATTTTCCTTTTTAATGGAATGTTTAGTAAATGCATTTTTTTTTTAATTCTTCCTTATGGTGGCAGTATCCTTTATATCTACCCTTTCAATATACAAAAATATTGAAAGGGGAATAAAGAGCAAAAATACAGAAGAAAATAATAATAATAATAATAATATTCGCCATTAGATATACACCCAATGATTTATAGGAAAGTTAGTTAATGTATTGTAAGATCTAGTAAATGCTACATAGGGAAGTTAAATGGGTAGGTGGAACGGTTACACTGATTTTACAATGAACTGTTGGAGTATTTGGTTGAAGTTAATGTTAGAAATTGGTTGCAGTTGAATGTTGAAATTTTCTGGGGAAAAAATCGTGCAATGTAAGGGTTGAAGGTAGGGATACCAAGATAGGTTTTGAAGGTAGGGTTTTAAATTGAATGTTGAAAGTAGGGTTGAAGGGTAGGGTTTTAGTAACTAAATGTGAGTATTTTAGTTCTTAGTTTGAACT